>NC_087066.1:9303722-9326222 GCF_963678635.1 Symsagittifera roscoffensis | reverse complement strand
AAAGTCTAGTAATGTAAAGTAAAATTAAAAAAATCAAAATAAATCAAAAGCATGACAGTAATCAAATAAAATGAAAAAAAAATGCAAAGTGAAAAGAGGTTGAATAAAAAATTTAAGTAAGAATTTAAAGTTAGGTAGAGTAAGTGAACTAAGTAAGGAAGTAGTTGAACAAAAAAAAGAATAAGTAAAAGATAAGTAAGCCAGAAAATAGGTTATTGAATCATTTGATAAATGATACGAGGGCAATTCAGAAAGACAGCAAGTGTTGCTTGAAATCCTGAACGGCTCAATTGAGTCCTATCTAAACTATGAAACCGTTTTCAAGGCCATTAACTAAAAGGCGACTGCTGAAAAATTTCCAAAACTTCATTTTTTTATTTCTCAAAATCCGAAATATGATTCTGGCACAGGAAAAATAAGTTTATTGAATATCGATGGTTTGTAGACATGTGGTGGTGTACACCTGGCAGAGCTAAAGACTGCCAGTGTTTAAATGTTAACTGCATAACATTGTGCAGGAAAAATATTCAATGATAGACTTTTGGTTTTTTCAAGTTATTGAAAAGACAGAAAACTAATCCCTTCTAATGGCCCAGAAAGCTGTGGTTATAGCTCCCGGGAAACATATAACAGTTAGTTGGACACTCCTGATGAGTTCATGTTTAAATCGGGCTGCGTCGTGCAAAAACGCGTGCAATCATAAAAACTTGGAGTCGTACAATTACTTTTCCAAGGTACAGTTCTTCATACCAATTAAGCCGCCATACGGTCTCAACTTAATTGAAACGTCCCAAATAAGATTATTAAAACCAACATAGAATGAGAAAAAGCTAGTAAAAGTTTCTTTGTTAGAACTGTCATAATAAGTTTGTGTTAAGGACGAATACATTCCTTGAATTTTTTCTGAATCAATTAGAGTAACTCGGTTTTTCCCACTTCAATGTTTTTTTTCAACGCCTCTCCAAGCCGCCAACTGTCAGCCAGTGGAGATAAAAGATACCAGCAGATACTTTTAGACTTGTCTAGTTTCCGGCGGTAAATAACTAAATGAACTACCGGAACCACTTTTGTTTTGTAGAATTGCACGAAGTTTGCGACAAAAGCTCGGTTTGTTTTTTCATATTCCTTCCCCTTTTTCCTTTTTCTTCTCGTCCTTTCCCCATTTAAACTTCCAGAGAAGAACATCATACTGTTTTTCCCTGGTTTGGAACTTAGAAAATTTTGTATGGTTGAAAACCCTCTAAATTGTATCAGTTAATTATCAACATCTGAAAAACACCAAGTTTCCTCTATTTTCAATTTTCTCGTTTGCAAATTTGGCAAATTTATCATTTCCTATAACTTGTCCAGGAACAGCTGCCGCCTTTGGAGAGTTATTTCAATTTATTGCCTTTTCACCATAAAATATAGGTCAAGTTAAGGAATTAGTTTACTGCTGACAACAGTTAAGCTATGCTGCCAAAATTGCCGGCGAACTTTTAATATACACCATAAAAGTCAATTCTTTTTTCCCTAATTAATTTCAGTTAGATCGAAAGTTCATTTGCCCGAAACAAATATAACCATTAATAGGTCGAAAGTTCATTTGCCCCAAACAAATTTGTCAATTAATTTGATTCTTATAATTAAACAGGACCAATAATTAGGACCCCAAAGTTTGGAATTAGAAAGAATTTTGTATCGTGTCCCTTGTTGTTATGCTAAAATTAGTAGGATCCTAAGTAGGGGAGCTTCTGGTTTTTTGGGTGGAAACTTTCTTTCGTTCACAAAATCCTAGGGTGAGAGTCATCCAAGAAATTAAGGACCGCTTTCCTAGGATTTTGCTTTACGTGAGGACCCCCTTTAGGATCCGGGACACGATACAATACTGTGCCATTCTGCCAAATGACACAGCACAACCTTCCCGCGACAGAAAAAAGAGTGACTAAAGGCCTTATGAACAAAAAAGTGTTGCGACGGAGGGTCAGAATGTTCTAGAATTTTTATTTTTAAAATTTCGATCGGAAGAAGAACATTTCTGAGAAATAGAAAAAAGACGGCCATTTTGAATAGAAAGACGAATATCAGAACCACGATAGAGATTGTGAAGAACAGTCGTGCAAGAAAATTACGGAGCCTCTTATCGTGGCAATAACACACGATAAGGACCTTAGCGACAGATATTTGTGGAGACGGAGGCTTCAGTGGGGGGAAGAGAAATACCACGGAACCCTCCCGGGACACGAAATATAAGAGATAAGAGTGTTATCTCAAGAAAATCACGGGAGCGGAGGCTTGGTCCCCCAGAGACAGTCTATGAGAAGGGACTGTGTAAACTAACTATAACAGCTGCTGTAATGTCCTAGATCTTAATTAACACCGATATTATTTGATATTTCAGGACATGAGTAGATAGAAAAAGGAAAGGGTCAATCCATCTCCAATGGATTTAATATAGAACTGTCACACAAAAACATATAAAAATAGGTTGTTCGAGCCGTGTTTTTAATGACAATCACGTAGTCTGAGGATCCGAGACTCAGCTATGTGGTTGTGTTCGCATGTAAACGAAAGCTGATCAAAAGTCGTTTGACTGATGGCCTAAAAATGGTAACTTTTTACTTTACCCTAGACAGACCAGAAAATCAACTGGCAAGGTCGAGACGGTGAAAAACGAGTAGAATTAAGGTAACTGACGCCTGCCAGTCGTTAATAGGTACTTTTTCTACGCTCCGTCGCTGTGTGATATTTGGGCAAATGTTACATAGACGTTTTTATGGCGCTCCTGAGAGGCCGACGGACATCCTGAGAGGCCGACGGAAGCAGAGTTAGCAGCAAATAGGCCTGTCCTACCTGAGATAGAACATCTGAAGGGTAAAATATCTGACAAGGAACTAGATTCGCTCAGGGCGGTGCTAAATCGGAACGAGGACGTTTTTTCGAAACATAAGGCCGACATAGGTTGTTGCAATTTTGTAGAGCACGAGATTGAGATAGAAGAGGGCTCGGTACCTCATAGGGAAGGGGCGAGAAGAATGACCCCAAACAAGTCAGAAGCGTGTAGGAAGGAAATCGAGATGTTAATGGAGTACGACATGATCGAGCCGTCGAAGTCCCCATGGGCTTGTGGCGTGGTCATGGCGAAAAAGAAAGGGGGACAACTCAGATTTTGTTGTGATTTCCGTTATCTGAACGCAGTGACTATAAAGGACGCATACCCGATTCCCCGCATCGATGAGAGCCTATCCAAGCTGGGAGACGCTAAGTTCTTCACGACGTTGGATTTGGGCTCCGCATTCTGGCAAGTGCCACTCAGAAAGCAAGATCGAGAGAAAACAGGTTTCGCGTGTGAGCTGGGACTGTTCCAGTGGAAGAGGATGCCATTTGGATTGTGCAACGCGACGGCCACATTCCAGCGACTGATGGCCCAGGCACTCACGAGCGTCACTAAGAAATACGGGAATCTCATCATGTGTTATGTCGATGATGTTGTGATTGCAACACCAACCTTAGAAGACCACATAGAGAGGTTGGAGGAGGTGTTTTCTTGCATGAAGCAGGCGGGTCTGAAATGCAAACCCTCTAAGTGTGAAATCCTCAGGGATTCCATAAAGTATCTGGGCCGCCTGGTTGACAAACATGGAGTGAGACCAGATCCCGAAGCGGTTGAAGCGGTGCTGACCTGGAAGGCACCTAAAACAGACACACAGCTGATGAGTTTTTTGGGATTCGCCAATTATTATCGGGAGTTCATCAAGGGGTATGCTGACAAAATATACCCCATGCAGAGGTTGATGAGAAACAAGGGCAAAAAGTTCACCTGGACTGATGAGGCACAAGTCTCATTTGAAAACATCAAACGTGAACTTTGCGAGGCACCGGTCCTCGGCATGCCAACGGAGAAGGGGATGTTCGTGCTGGACACGGATGCATCAGTGGTTGCGATATCAGGCATACTTCACCAAGAGCAGGAGTGGAACGGCAGAACGGTTCTTCGTCCGATAGCTTATGGAAGTAAAGTCCTGAGTGACACTGAGATGAAATACGGCGCACCAAAAGCGGAGATGTTTGCTGTGATCACGTTTGTGGAAAAATACAGGGCCTACCTGGGGAGTGCTCCCTTCAAGTTACGAGTGGACAATCGTGCCCTTGCCTGGCTGAAAACCTATTCGATGGACCAAAGCTATATTGGTCGTTGGATTGTGCGCCTGGATGGATACCACATGATCATAGAGCACCGCACCCGTGACAAGCACCAGAACGCAGATAGCCTCAGCAAAAAGACAGAATTTTATGAGCGCCTCGAAGAGAAGCAGGCTAACCAATCAGAGATCAAAGACGGGTTTTCCTTTCTGGACAAAGAAACCTATGATAAGCTGCCACTTACTAGGTGGTTAGACAAATCAGGACATCCTATACCTGGACACCCTGACCTTCCAGTGGAGACGGCCGCGGAGATAAAGCTTTTAGCCAGAGGCGAACCCGTTCCGTTGGATCTGCTAGTCCGATCCAACTTGGTACAGCAAGAACTGACCAGGCTGGGTTTAAACAGCATCGCTTTATTGAATAAGACGGTGAACGTGGCGCCGGACGTCATGGGAAAACTCCGTGACTTATTGGATAGGGAAGTGGATAGGCATGATCGTGAATGGATGGAGACCATGCAGAGGTTGACTGTCACCGAGAGAACAGAGAAGAGGCCAGTGTCCATTCGCAGCCGAGGCGTTGAACGGGATTGCAGGTCGATCGTCAACCAGCTGGTGACCTCGATGCCGAAAGAAGTCTTGTTGAGAACTTCGTTCACTGAATAAGGACGACTTGTCTGAGGAGTCAGACACCTTTGAGCCCGTGCAGGACAACTTGTCCGGGGAGAGGTTGACTATACCACCTAGGGGCAGAATTTTGTCCGGAGAGTCGGGTTCAAAGGAACCGATGGACAGAGTTTTGTCCGGGGAGTCGAGAAACATCTCAAACAACTTGGAATATGATGTTGGAGAATCAGTGGACTCAAGTGTTGACTCGGGACTTCAGTCCGGGGACAACACGTCTGAAGCAACTTCCAATTCTGATATGTCAGAGATTGCGATCCACTCCTTATTGGTAGACTGGAAGCAGCGTGGGCTGGACCGAGAAACACATCAGGATCCAGACAGGGACAGATACACCTCAGATGAAGAGGGCACTGTGGTAGATAATGCCGCAGACGAGCTCGAGCTGATAGCAGTTTCAAAACGCCCAACCAGATTGCTGCCACATGGTAGGGTCGTCCGTACCAATCTGGAACCATCTGTGCAAGAAGCGACGCCTTTGAAAAAGATATGGTGTGTCAAGTTGATGGACGATGCTCATGCTCCGGAGATAATGAGTGGGCAAATGAACGTGGTGAAGACGTATTTGAAAGCCAGGTACAGGCTGTCGGATCTCCTGAGGGCTCAACGAAATGATAGAATGACGAGCAGTCTGAAAAGATGGATCGAGAATGGAGCACCTGACAAGGGAGACTTGGAAGAAGACAGCTACAAAATCCTGAAGCAGTTTTACCTGAAGAGGAAAGACTTGTTGTACATGAATAAGGACGGAATCGTAGCCTGTAAGCGCAAGGAGGAGGACAAGGTCCTTTATAAATACAATTCAATAGTGTTGCCACAGTTGTACCAGACCGAATTGCTCTTTCGCTCACATGATCAGATGGGATATCAAGGCGTGGACAAAGTAAAGTGTATAACAGGATACAAAAACGATTCGAATGGCCGGGATTGAAGAAGGCTTGTGAGAAATGGATAGCCGCATGCCTGTCTTGTCAACAGGCAAAGGATCCCAGGAAACTAAGGTTCCCCCTACAGTCAATAGAATCGTCAGGTTTCAACGAAGTGGTGCAAATTGATCATCAGAAAATCTGCATGACAGCAACGGGCTATAATCAGGTGCTGGTAATGATCGACCATTTTACGAAGTATGCGGAGGCAGCACCCTGCATGACAGCATCGGCAGAAGAAACATGCGATCATTTGATAAACGTGTGGATAGCAAGGCATGGCTGCCCCATCACGTTCCAATCGGACAATGGCAAAGCATTCGTAGGTGATCTCACGAAAGAGTTAATGAAAATGTCGCAGGTAGCGCAAGCCCACTCGACCACTTATCACCCGCAAACGAATGGCCTAGTCGAGAGGCAGAATCGCACACTGGTATCCATGTTGAGAGTCTACTGCTCACGCTATATGGATGACTGGGACAAGCACTTGCCGCAAGTGATGGGTGCTTACAACAGCACGGAGCATTCCACCACGGGAATAAGTCCGCATATGATGCTGACGGGTCACGAAAAAGCACTCCCGTTAACGTTCTTCTACCCTGAATATGAAGGGAAGAGGACAGCACCGCAAACGTACGTGCGGGACGTTATTAGAAGACAACAGGACCTCAATGACTTATGCAGGAGGAATACGCAACAGGCGCAGATTAGACAAAAAAGGAGGTTTGATAAAAGGACAGCCGATGCAAAAGCCTACTCAGTTGGCGATTACGTCTGGGTGTTCCAGGAGGTGGTTCCACCAAAAGGAACCAAGAAACTATTAAAGAAATGGCGTGGTCCATTTCAGATAACAGAGGTGCATCAAGGAGGTCGTTTTTATCGGCTGAGCACCGGAAGAGCGGCTCATTACGAGAATATCAAACCACACAATGCCTCGTCCGAGGATTGGTGCATCCCAGCGGACATGCAAGAGGGAGACTATTTAATAGTGGATCCTGCTTGTGAAGTGAATGAAAGGGGTACTCGCGACAAGAACGACGGGAATGAGGTGGTGGACGATTGTGATCTACCACTGGATCTCGAGTTGACTGAGCGAGTAGAGGTGGACGATGAAACTCTACCCTATGCCGAAGAAGACTGGGATTGCCCGGAACAAACCGAAATTGACAAAGGAATACAGCCTGACTTTCCGCTCACTATGGAGACACGCCAAAGTAAGAGAGGAAAAAACCAGAAGAAATACAATCCGTATGGCGAGGACTTCGTTGTAGACCGGATAGTAGTGAGTGATGTCATAGACTCGCTGGTGGGGCTGGACGAAGTAGCGATGCTAGAAGAAATCGACCTTGTGAACGATATGGATCAAGATTGGATCGACGATCGATCAAAACCGGAAGTGAAGTTCGAACCAGAAGCGGAACAGACTCATGAGCAAGAACTAACAAACTTGCGCGTGCTCGAATGGCTCCATGATCTGCCGACAGATCCAAAAGAGACGATCCTGACGATTCAGGACGTCGATAGAGACGGCGTCAAGTACATCAGTCATGATAATACCGAGTCCAACTGGGTCGCCCCAGATGGTCCTCTACGTGTTCCACAATCCAACCTCGGTCTCCTAGACTTTGGGCGATCGACGGGGACGTCGATGGATATTTTTGTCCGGGGAGTGGGGGTAGGACTCACCCACACCGAAAACCTCATAATAAAAAAATTTAAATCGGCAAGGGAAACCGGAGAACTAGAGACAGCGGGCGAGAATGCTAAGAAACCACCTTTTGGACGAATCTTTGAATCGTATTTTGATCTACCGAATCACTATTCGAACAATATCGTTATAACGGACAGCGATTTCATACTCACGGAACGCACGTGCGCCATAGCGATAACGGCGGACGTAAGCTTCAAAACAGCACTAGCGGCCGACTTTAAAAGAGAGTACAAGAATATCGAGTTTTTGTGGAAACAGAGGCCGGGTGTAGGAGGAATGATAGCGTTGCCCCCTGTTGCATCACAGATACCAGGGAAATATTTGTGTTTTTTTGGTTACGAAAGCTACTGATAGGCAACACGTGAATCCGGAGAGCTTGGTATTGGCCTTGACTCGACTTAGGGATTTCCTGGTTGAGAGAGGTGTGACCTCTCTCTCGTTGCCAGTTTATGATCCCAATAGAGGGAAGCTACACCCGAGAGAGTTGTACGCTCTTGTGCATGTGATATTTTCAGAGACTGATATAGAGGTTTACTTACATAAAAAATACTATCTGAGCATATGCTAAGAATTGCGCTCGGCGATAAGTGGTTTTTATTAAGTTGCTCGATAAGAATTAGAGTCAAGTTTTAGGTTAGGTTAGGTTAGGTTTTAGGTACAGTATTAGGGATTAGGTTTTTATGTGATAGCATAGGTGTGTGATGTTTATGTGTTTATGTTATGTTATTGTTATGATATGTTTTATGTTTGTGTCATAAAAGACCTGGGGCACCCCAGGTCATCAAGGTGACAGCGCACATTCGTGCTTCTCTGACAAAGGTAAAGGTGGACGATCCACCTTGGTGCCAAAATTTTAAATCAGATTTGAAAAAGAGAATTTCAATGGAGAGTTTTAAAGAATTGATTGATGTTGCATCCAGGAATGATGGTTCTAAGTCGCGACTTGTATTTTAGATCTTGATTGATCGAAAATTGTTTACTGAACACTGAATCAGGAGAGACAGAAAGAAATTACACGACACGACAACAAGAATCAACACGATAAGAAATGGGTGACACGAACGAACTCATGGAATTCCTCTCAGCGAGTCTAGGAGCGACTCTAGACGAGATCTATCAGCGGCTGATCGATTGTGATTTTACACGAGAAGACCCGGGGTTGGCGATGTTTGTGGTCGCACTCCTCAATGCACTGGGAAGAGAGGGCCGAGGGAATCGCCCTACAGAAGTCGTGTTGATGTTGGCCTTCGGTGAGTCCGGGACCGCCGAGAGAGGCCGAAACCGATTGATGAGATGGAGGCGCGGAGAAATGTCTGGCCACGACCTGGCTCGTGAGCCAGGACTAGGTGAGCAAAGGGACCACCGGCTAGGTGAGATGCCCTTACCCGCCCAACCTGCGCAGCCACTCATTGGAGCAAAGAGACAGCGTGATGGGCCAGGCCCGTCACACTCGGTCGACTCTCCAACAGCTGCTCCTCCCCTGAAGAGTGTGAGAGTGAGCGAGATAGAGATCCAGACGTCGGAAACGATTGAGACACTGGAGAAGAAGGAGAGAGATCAGAGTGAGCTGTGTGCCAAACTTCAGGAGTACAGGGCCATAGCTCGAGAGAGAGACGAATGGAAAAAGAAATTTGAAGATCTGCAGGTGGCCTACAAGGAGGATGAGATAAAGCACCTGAAGGAGCTGTATATGGCGAAGGTGAGCCAAGCGTCACCGGAAATTCTGGCGAGCATGAGACCCTCGGAGGGATCTAACGACACACGCCCCAGGACAACAGCGCAGGAGCTGTGCGCATCGAGAGGACCAGAGGTTCTGGATTTGCGTGCATCAAGGGGGCCCGAGGCTCCTCAGCAGACGCGACCGTCTGCTTCGAATCAGAGGTTCACGATACCAGACCCTTCTGACACCTATCTAGCTCCTCAATTCCAGGAATCATTTAACCAAGTGGCCAGAGCCGCAATGGATGAAATCAACAGAGGCACTGAGCGGACACTGGCTAGGATCGTTCCTTCCCAGCGTCGTGATCATTCATCAAATGGCTCGGAGCGAGCAACCCGTACGATAGCGTGTTCTGCGCCTGGTGGAGTCTTTGAGAAGTCTCGCGTGGTAGACATCAGGAAGAATCTGATGACACGTCATCAGTTCACGCAAGTGCCAGCCGAGCATCCTCGAGCCTGCTTGAATGACATGAGCTGGAACCCCGCCACGAACGACCAAGTAATTCCCCCAGGGAGTCGCCATTTGATCATTGGATACAGTCTGGTGAGAGATCTGAATGAGATCTTCGTCTATGGTCAGACTACCATTCTGTCCTTTGGAGGAGCCTCAGTGGCTCAAGTTATCAAAATGATGGAGTTCCAGAGCGAGGATCATCTGGATACATTAGTAATAATGCTGGGGACTAATGACGTCTCGAGAGCCCCCGTGACTCCAGAGAACAAGTGGTAACCTCTATTGGTGTGTCTATTGAACGAATTGAAAGAAAAGTACAGACCCAAGCTCGTGATCCTGTGTACGATACCACCAAATCCTTTGGTGGGCACTATAGCTGCAGATTTCATGAATGGCAACGTGACGCGGTGGAATGAAATGACCCGCAGTCTGGTGAGAAACAATCCTGGCGAGTTGCGACTCCTGGATCTCGAAAATATGCTGCGCATGACTGATCACATCGCGCTCACTAGAGATGGAGTGCACTTCAATACCCAACGAGGGAGGCATTGGATTAACGATGTGTTTCAGACGCAACTGAGAGAAGTGGAGCAAGAGTCGAGGGCGACCGGTTCTTTGGCTCGGACCAATTTGACCGGAGGGAGTAGAATAAGGGCAACCGTCCCCGAATCCCTCGCCAACCGTCTAGGGCCTTTGGCAACGGAGACGGTTGGAGCCGTAACCGTCGCTCCGAGCTCAAACGTGAGAGACAGGCTGGGGACTGCTCCTTCTCCCAGGCCGCAGTCGATTGGAAGCCGACTCGGCAGATCGGTGGAACAGAGTAACAGAAATAACTCCCAGACCGCGTCTAGGAGGAACGATTCGCCTGCCACGACAAATCCTGCTTCGACAGCAGGACCGTCTACAAGTACCGTGCCAGCGGAGGGAATCGAATCAGGCAGCAGGCTGCTTTGGAATAGATCAGATCCTAGTCATTGGGGTCAGTATAAGACGGACATGTCGGCGAAGTTGAATATGAATACCTTGACGTGTCGGGAGGATGCGATGAGAATGACTGGCGGTGAAAGTCCCACAGTGTCGCGACTTTATCGGATACCGGGCGTGGATTGGCTGCTAGCAGAGCAGGAGAAATTCAGCTCCTCGACCTCACTCCGACATGCAGACCTGGATGGATTGCCTCATGACAATACCTTTGGACCTTTAAACACCCGGTCGCTCACCGACGTTCGAGATAGGACCCGGGAAAGGACACCACCTGTGCGCAAGGGCAAGTTCCAGACGGAGAACAAGCCCAACAACAAACATCACAAGATGTACAGACAATTCGCTAAACCACCCGGTCAGACGCCGGGCGAGTATTCGAGGGATTACCCCCGAACTACAACAGTGGTCGGAGACGATAAGAGATATGGGAACCTGAAGGCCCCAATAGGCGATGGCCTTTTTGCAGCTTATGATCCCTTGGACATGAAGGCTGCCAAGTATCTGGTTGTGGCCGGCTCCGATTATCTCTACACGCCCCGTTCTCTATTCTGGCCCGATGTGATTTTCTTAACGGCGCCTAAACTGGACTGGGGACAGGCGATAGGCATGATGATAAGTGTACGGAGAGTGGTCAGCATGGAGCCGCAGGTAATAGTGGTTGCAGGCTCAAATGATCATCTACAAAGCAGAGGCTTATTGTCACGTCTGACGGATGGATCGATCCCGAGTAACGAAGTTATAGGGGAGGCGATAATGACACTGCTCTCGGCGATGGCCGAGGTAGAGGCAGCAGCAAGACAACGTTTCACCATGAATGTGGTGAAGGTGATCTTTGTATTGTCACCAGGCTACGCTGCGTTGCCTGAACCCCTTCAATTTGTGTACACAATGGTCACGACGATAGCAGAGGGGATATTCAACGTGATGATTCCTGCCCCAAACAGAGTAGTGGACCCGGACAATTACTATCCGTCCCGATCTGAGCTTCGCGCCGTTTGGGCTGACATTTCGAATGCCATACAGGGGCTCAGAGATTGTAGCACAACTCGGTTGGTGCTAGATGAAGTTCTGGGGTTGGAGCTGTCCAACTTCGCAAGATTACTGAAGCTAAGACCAGGGGTAGGTGACGATCATCTGTTAGTACAACAGGTGGCTGATGATCTCTGGTTCAGACAGATGGATCATGCAGAGAATGAGCAGGGAAGGATGATCAGAAAGAACATGACATCAGCAGAGGAGGACCTCATGGCAATGGCTTTGCGTACGAAGCCACACAACAACATATGGTTGTATCTGTCACCGAGGCTGTGCACCTTGGGTGAGGACGCGTTTGAGCATGCGCCGGCAATAATTAAACAGATGCACGCGTATCTGAAGAATCTACTTAATGCCCGGGAGTTGGCTGGAGGCAAGATGTTGAAACTGATGCAAGACGTAAACACGATGTCGCTGGACAAGTTCCAAGCTGACGTGCTGGCCACGAAGGCACAGTATGAACGATCAGATGCTATTTTGGGTGGAATGGGAGTGGGATGGACGCCATCTTTCCTATCGACGTGCTATCCGAAGGCATCTAGGAACCTGATCGCGAGCTTCGTCAAAGACATCAGGAAGTTGTCGATTGGCCTGGAGCTAGCCTTATACGTGACATTTGGTCATGAAAACTTTGTGAAAGGACCGGCAAACCTCTTTACCCAAGCGTTGGCAGATTTGAGATTGGATGGACTCCTGACTCTGATTGCCATGACCTATGGTCGACTGGGAGATTTGCTTGTGCTATTACGTTACCCTGAACAACTACAGGGACCCAGTCGTGAGTTCAATGCACAGTTGGAAACCGCCTCGCTCAAGAAGATGAAGGACTGGAGGACTCTCCTGCTTCAATACCTCTTGCAACAGAACAGAAGCGTCACAGGAGAGGACAAGGTGGCGACGAACGCAGGCGAATGTAAGCAGTATTGTGGCATGCCCTTACTAACAGACTTAGCTGTCATGATGCGGATTGATCCGTTGGCTCTGGTCCACGGACTAAGGGAATTCGTCACAGTGGTGTATGGACCGGTGATGTCTTTTGCGTTCCCGGATGTGCAAGTTAAAGCGTACAGGAATTCAGTGTTGTACGTCAACCTGGTTTCAGTAGTGGATTGTTCCGTGCTGAATTGGGTAGAGCAGAGTGAACTGAGGAAGCTGGCTAGCGTCGATAGGCTGTTCGGAAGAATAGCAGAGCCAGGCTGGGTGTTGATGGACTTCAACAACCACTTCAAATGCAGAATGGGCCGTGAGGATCTGTCCCACATCCAGTTGAACCCAAAACTCTGGAATTTAAGACCAGTGGTAAAAGATACAGGATAGGCTGTGAGAGTACCTCAATTGCCAGGAGCCTACGCCCACGCGAAAGAGAATCAACAAACATGGCTTCCTGGGTCCATCCACCGATATCCAATGCCCTCGATATCCACCGATAAGGAGGATGTTGTTGGGAGTCACATCTCCCATCATTGCCCCTCGTATCGGAGCAGCTCGTGACGCAGAGAAGAGAATGCTGAAGTGGAGTGGAGGGATGGAGCCGCGCTTCATCAGCTGGAACGTTGCTGCCGCGCACACGTTCGACTTCTCATTCCCCGATGCCTGGAGCAGGAAAAAGATCAAAGCACTACCCTCCAGGAGACCAGAGGTCTCGGCTGAAACGTGGAACGAAGTGTATTCTTCCGCGGATGACTTATCGAGACTGAAGTGGTCAGGAGAAGCGAAAGTAGTGATGCTGGAGGTGGCAAGGGAGAGCAGAGGCTCATATATAACGATAGAAGACCTGGCCCCACATGGCGAGGAGTTGGTAGAGTTCCTGGTCGATGATGTATTGTTTTATCATGCAGGAGACATGGCCGTACCGGCTCGGCCGGATTCGGGCACAGACGCAAGACAAGGACCCTCGGGACCTAGGCCAAAACCTGATGCGGACGACGATGAGTTGATGGATCAGGACGATAAAGATGATGGGACCGGAAGTAAGACGGAGAAACCGGGGGAGACCGATCTAGGAGCGTTGGAAAGGGACTTGCTGGAGTACCAGTTCAGTGAAGATGACGATGGGGAAGTCGATGGGAGTTTATTGTTGATGGCACCGTCGTCCTTCATGTCTCCTACAAAGGAGGCGTCGGCCGATCTATCTCCGATGGATCCAATAAGCCAGGCTAGAGAGTGCCGAAGCAGGGATCCGCAGAAACTGCTTTATGAATCACCAAGGAGGAGGAAAATCGAAGAGTCAATGAAGATATCGTTCCTCAGCACATTGCCAGAAGAAGAATGGGAAAGATATCAAATGGAGTTGGAAGGCAAGACAGGAGCAATTTGGAGCCGAGTAAACTTCATGGAGAAATCTTGGGACGTGATAAGGCGATATGGGACGCAGTCCATAATGAAGGTGGGATTGAACCAACCCATCATGCGTGAGGTCCTGGAAAAAATAGTGAGCTCCATGGAGTCGGATGTTCTGACCGAGTCAGTAACAGAAGACAGTGCCGATGATCAGCATGTTGCAAAGAAATTACCTGTCAGACGAGCCAGGAAAGGGCTGAAGCGACTAAAAGGGAAAACAGGAAGTCGAGCCATGAACCCGAGAGTGGTGAAGTCAAGAGCCAGCGCAGTGGTGACCTCTTTAACGAGCGCAGGTCGTTCAGGCGAGAGCGGGCAGGGAGATAGTACAACGCTGACAGGGGGAGAAAAAGAGAATCTGATACCCCCTATGCTCTTGGCAGGTCTGACCGTAACCGCCACAAGGTCGAAGAAGATGGCGCGAACCCTGGCAGACACTAAGTTAGAAATGGAAGTAATCAGTCAATGTGGATCTGGAGGACTTGAAGATTATAGGCCCTCGCGAATCAACATGGCCAAGTTGAAACTGGAAGGACAACTCGACGTGGTCGAGTACAGTCGAATAACTGTGCCGGAATCGGTCCACATGGGAGATCCGGCAGGGGGTTATGTGGAGATGTTGAAAGCGAGGAACTCCGCGAGAGGGCACCTGATGGCTTGGAGCGAGAAGAGAGCCATGCAAGAATATTTGAAGGGGCTTACGGAGAACTCTAACTTCAATCGAAGGGAATATGGCACAGTAATGTCATCAGAAGCGAACGAAGTTGGATTGGAAAAACTGCTAGAAATTTCTTGGAGGGCGGCCCTCCAGAAATACTTCGATGAGACGATGAATGCACCTGCGACTGTGGCAGCATATCTGGCTCATCCTTGCGTGAGAACTGATCTGCAAGTACGGTTGGCTTGGTGCTTGATGGGCATCAAAAAAGCGGAGTATGAAGCCAGTAATGACTCGAAATCACGAGAACATGAGCTAGAGTTGATGGGAGCTCTACGAGCATTGATTTCGAAAGACGATTCAGCGATAGCATGGGCTAAGCGTAAGGATGCCCTTTGCTTTGTCAGGTTCGTGGTGGATCGTATCCCCACTCCTGTGTTGGGAGAATGTATAAAGATCATTCGGCAAAAAGGAGTTGATTGCGAAAGGAACTTCCTTAGGGCACTCCTAGAGCTATATCAGGACATGCCATTGACCGTGCCAAGCAAGGAGTCGAATGATATGGAAAGCTATCGCAAGTTGGAAGAGGTGAGAAGATATTCCAACAAAGAATTGAAAGTGAGCCGAGACTTGATTGAAGCGGTCAGAGGACAAAAAGAGTTTGCAACACTAGGGAAACTGAAGTCGTTCCAATATGTGTCTGGCATACCGGGGATGGCGTATAATCCCTTCGTGAACGAAGAAGCCAGGGAAGCGTACTACGACTATGAGCAAGTCACAGTGCTCAACTTCTGGGTTGAACGAATTAAGGAAATCGGAATGCTGATGGTGGAACAACCCAAGCTGGGAATTATTTTGGAAGAACGAGTGGTCGAACCCTCGATTCCCGAGCTCAAAGGGCAAGTGAGTTTTGATTGTGGTTCTTGGGACGGTCCCTTGAAAACCAGTCTAGTAGTGATGTGGGAACTCATGAAGCCTTCCTGGTGTCCCCATCCTAACGCAGGCTTAATCTGGGACATGACCGCGGATGTCATGTTAGAACGGGATGATGATGCGAGTTTACATGATCTGGCCATGATACATCACCTGCTGGCCATGAGATTGACGAAGAGGAAGAGCAACCCGTCCACTGAGCTGCCCGAGGAAGGTACATCGAGTAATTGGTTGAAGCAAGGCACATGCTTGGCTCAACACAGTGGGATGGAAGGACATGTTTGTAACATGGGACACTGCCTGATTATGCTGAGCGAGCAGCATCGACAACTGGCACGATTGCATGGAAGATTGAGCATGTCAGATAAGACTGCCATGGAGTTGGTCGCAGACTGCCATGGGTTGACGGACGTGAACCTGATCACAGCCTTGGGATTTTGCAGCATGACGAGTTCGATAGAATCGCTCGAGCGCTTGGAGCGTGCCCATGAGCTAGTGACGTCCCTCAGCGTGGAAATATTCCCTGGAGCATTACAGACAGAGCAAAAGATTGGAGGCTGGCGAGAAGCCCTAGAGAATGAAATGAATCTGAAGGATAGTGAAGCCTATCACAGACCTACTGGTTCAAAATATATGGTGGGTTCAAGCTCCGCGCCATACTGTGATAGCAAGTATCCTACGCACATGGTAGTGATGGATGCGAGGACGCAACAAGTGTTGGTTGACCAACTTTTCTCTGTGCCAAAGTGCGTGAGGTTGGCCAGAATGTCAGAAAGGTCATATGACTTGTTGGCAAAGATCTTTCGGGCAGTCCCGAAGAGATCCGAAGGCGAGTTGCAAGACGTTGTGGATGAAGAGTTCATGACACTGAACGAAGGTAACGTGAGTGAGTTCCAGAAGCAGAAAGCGAGTGGAGCGTTACCCACTAAATTCCCCACCATAGAAGAGAAAGACGATTTACATAGAATTCTGATGGAAGTGGAACCGTTGCTGGGAGCCTCAGGGTATCGGACCCGAAGGAACATAGTGAGAACCCATGGGGAGTATCCTTGCCACTGCTTGGCGCAGACGTTGTGGTACCCCAAACGCGGGAATCTGATCCTAGTATGGGACGTGGAGGAGTTGTACTCCACGGGGTTGCCCGATCAGAATCAACAAGTGTCAATCGTGGTGGTTAGCGCCATGCTAGCAGTGAGATGGTTGGAGGCTAACGCAGACACAAGTGAGCAGGAGACGGCCGTGCCGACTCCTGAACAGCTGAGCAACGTAAAAATGAGTCGTGAGTTGGATCTTTTCAGAACCACCTGCAAGGTTCTGAGAATACCTAAAGCCATTGAAAGAATATGGTCAAGGCAAAGATTGATGCCTTGGTTCCGTGCAGTGTTGACATCTTGGTTGTATGAACGCGCGAAGCGTCACATGTCAAGGAACACGGAAGCTTATCAATCTTTCCAGCTAGACATAGGACCAGGAGCCTATAAGAGAGCTTTCCTGACGCATAGAAACGCGGTCACCACGGCGGTGAAGCGAGTAGCTGGAGCGCCTTGTGTTACTGAAGATGAAAAGAAAGAGGTCTTAAGGGCTGACCTAGAACGAAACGTGAGCCTATGTCTTCACAACAGCTTTTGCAGGAACCGGGAGCAGAAGGTGAATGTGGACTTGCTACCTTGTTGCAAACCGAGGCTGTTGGAACAGGAGGGTTGGGGCACGGCCCGCAACTCTCTGGACATGTTAGAGAAAGTTCTGGAAGATAGTGACGCTGAACATCAGGATGGAGAAATGATGGAATGAAGATGACCAAAGAAGAGGAGAGAAGAAGAAAAAACTTGATTGTCTTTGTGTGTAAAAACTTGAACAAATCAACCAAGTTTTGATTATTGAACTTGTTAAACTTTTTGTTTTGATTTAGTCTGGTCAGACCAAACTTTGAAAATGTTGCAATTGTTAAAATTGTTGAAATTGTTGATTTTAGTTACTACTATCTATGTATGTATATAAGGAGCATAGGTGAGTATATTTACCTATTTATTCACGACTGAAGTTTTTAACCTGTGTAAGACACAAATTCACTGTGTGGCGACATGGTAAGTTTGAGTAAATTCGCTCGAGAAGGGTGGATAACTCAATAACTTTCCTAGCCACAGAGTTTCTTAGTTTTAATATTGAAAGGACCGCATAAATGACTGATTATACTTGGTGAGTAGCGTTAAGTTAATTTTAACGGGTGCGTGGCCGTGCCACGTCCCACTTTTTAATCAGAAGCGAAAAGAAGTTTTATGGCGAGATGACGTAAGTAGTCAGAAAAGAAATTTTATCTAGGACACTCCTCATGGTGCAAAATTTTGTGAAAATGTCGAAAGGCAGTGAGATGTAGTACGATGCCATTTGTGAACACGTAGTGAGTTGAGGTGGAGTAGATAAATTTCATTTTCTTATGCGATTTGTAAGATTGGTTACAGAAAACTGGATAACTACTTGACGATAACCCGGTGTAATGCGATCAATAGGGACAGTGATGGAGACTTGTCCGGGGAGTATGTGCCATTCTGCCAAATGACACAGCACAACCTTCCCGCGACAGAAAAAAGAAAGACTAAAGGCCTTATGAACAAAAAAGTGTTGCGACGGAGGGTCAGAATGTTCTAGAATTTTTATTTTTAAAATTTCGATCGGAAGAAGAACATTTCTGAGAAATAGAAAAAAGACGGCCATTTTGAATAGAAAGACGAAAATCAGAACCACGATAGAGATTGTGAAGAACAGTCGTGCAAGAAAATTACGGAGCCTCTTATCGTGGCAATAACACACGATAAGGACCTTAGCGACAGATATTTGTGGATACGGTGGCTTCAGTGGGGGGAAGAGAAATACCACGGAACCCTCCCGGGACACGAAATATAAGAGATAAGAGTGTTATCTCAAGAAAATCACGGGAGCGGAGGCTCGGTCCCCCAGAGACAGTCTATGTGAAGGGACTGTGTAAACTAACTATAACAGCTGCTGTAATGTCCTAGATCTTAATTAACACCGATATTATTTGATATTTCAGGACATGAGTAGATAGAAAAAGGAAAGGGTCAATCCACCTCCAATGGATTTAATATAGAACTGTCACACAAAAACATATAAAAATAGGTTGTTCGAGCCGTGTTTTTAATGACAATCACGTAGTCTGAGGATCCGAGACTCAGCTATGTGGTTGTGTTCGCATGTAAACGAAAGCTGATCAAAAGTCGTTTGACTGATGGCCTAAAAATGGTAACTTTTTACTCTGCCCTAGACAGACCAGAAAATCAACTGGCAAGGTCGAGACGGTGAAAAACGAGTAGAATTAAGGTAACTGACGCCTGCCAGTCGTTAATAGGTACTTTTTCTACGCTCCGTCGCTGTGTGATATTTGGGCGAACACTTTTTTCTTAAACTTAGCTAAAATCAAGTTTTCAGTACTACAAATTTGATGAAACATCGCCAACTTACTGCTCAAAATGTATTTTTGAAACATCACTGAATTTGCGATTACTCTATATGAGAATTCACCGGAGCAAGATGAAGAAATCTGATTTCCATTTTAATCTAATCTCACATTAGAGTGTACAGCAGCTAAGTTTAGAGATAATGAGGAAGCTTCTACCAGTCTCGAATGCTGAAAAATTAACCGAGCTATTGCTAAGGCTTGCTGTTATTTTTCATTATTGGTTACGATTTTCAAAGGAAACTGAATATTCAATTTGTAGTTTTTTTTCATTCAGCCAATGTTCGGCGTTCAAAGTAACATTTTTAACCACATTTTACCTCCGATTGTTTTTTGCAAAGTTCTGGAATTTTTAAAAAACCATTTCGGACATGCTCTGGATTAATTTATGCGTGCTTTTAGTAACTAAATCGTGATGGTGAATGTGTAACGCAAATTATTTAGGTTTGGCAATTATCCTGCACAAAAAAATTGTTCTAAAAGGTAATCAAGATGTCTAATCGATCGTATTAATTTCGTACGACTGATAACGTTCAAATTTGATTTTCGATTTTGTCCACTTTATAGTTTTCCTTAAAATTTTTCATACATACATATTTTTTTATTTTACCACTAAACCAAAAACAGGGGGCAGTTCTTTTCTTTTAATTGAAATTTCTGGATTATCTTTTGAATTTGTTTTGTGTTTCTGATTGTACCGATTTTTGGCTCATTAGTTTTATTAGAAAAATTTATTGACGGAAATCAAGGTATTCAACCTATTTTCATAAATGACTTGCACCTGAAATAAAATTAATTGTAAGACTTGTGTAGACTTTTGTCCCTTGATTTAATTCAGCAAGTTCGGTTTCCTACTCTTGTAATACGCTTTTGTTTGTTGATCAGCTTTGCAGTTACTGTTTTGATCCTTGAAAATTGAGAAAAACTATACATTCGGGTGTGTTTTTTTAGTTTTCGTTTTTCTACTCGTCCTTTCCCCATTGAAACTTCCATTCCCCTCTAGGGAAACACAGCAATTTGTTTTTCCCCGGTTTGGAACTTAGAGTTTTTTGTATGGTTGAAAACCCTCTAAATTGTATAAGTTAATTATCAACATCTGAAAAACACCAAGTTCCCACTAATTTCAATTTTCTCTTTTGAAAATTTAGCAAATTTATCATTTGCTATAACTTGCCCAGAAACGGCCGCCGTCTTTGGAGAGTTATTTCAATTTACTGCCTTTTCACCATAAAACATAGGTCAAGTTAAGGAATTAGTTTACTGCTGACAACAGTTAGGCTACGCTGCCAAAATTGCCGGCGAATTTTTAATATACACCAAAAAGTCAATTCCTTTTTCCCTAATTAATTTCAACTAGATTGAAAGTTCTTTTGCCCGAAACTAATATAACAATTAATAGGTCAAAAATTCATTTGCCCCAAACAAATTTAGCAATTAATTTGATTCTTATATGAAACAGGACCAATAATTAGGACCCCAAAGTTTGGAATTAGAAAGAATTTTTTATCGTGTCCCTTGTTGTTATGTTAAACTTAGTAATATCCTAAGTAGGGGGTCTTCTGGTTTTTTGGGTGGAAATTTTCTTTCGTTCACAAAACCCTAGGGTGAGAGTCCTCCGAAAAATTAAGGACCGCTTTCCTAGGATTTTGCTTTGCGTGAGGACCCCCCATAGGAAGAACCCCCCTTTAGGATCCGGGACACGATACAAAACTACTCACAAAGATCGGGAGATACAAAAAACAATTTTTCTTAAACTTAACTAAAAATTTTTGCAGTTTATAAATTCGCCTTGAAGTATCAAGTTTTTCTTTATTAAAAATTTGATGAAACATTGCTAACCTACTGCTCAAAATTTATTACTACATATGAGAATTCACAGAGGCAAGATGAAGAAATCTGATTTCCATTTTAATCTAATCTCACATTAGAGTGTACACTAGCTAAGTTTAGAGATAATGAGGAAGCTTCTACCAGTCTCGAATGCTGAAAAATTAACCGAGCTATTGCTAAGGCTTGCTGTTATTTTTCATTATTGGTTACGATTTTCAAAGGAAACTGAATATTCAGTTTTGTAGTTTTTTTTTCATTCAGTCAATGCTCGGCGTTCAAAGTATTGTTTTTAACCACATTTTATTTCCGATTGTGTTTTTTGCAAAGTTCTGGAATTTAAAAAAACCATTTTGGACAAGTTCTTGACTAATTTATGCGCGCTTTTATTAACTAAATTGTAATGGTGAATGTGTAACGCGAATTATTTAGGTTTGGCAATTATCCTGCACAATAAAAAATGGTTTTAAAAGGAAATCAAGATGTCTGATCGGTCGTAATAATTTTGTACGACTGATAACGTTCAAATTTGATTTTCGATTTTGTCCACATTTATAGTTTTCCTTAAAAATTTTCATATATATATTTTTTATTTTACCACTAAACCAAAAACAGTGGGCAGTTTTTTTCTTTTAATTGAAATTTCTGGATTATCTTTTGAACTTGATTTGAGTTTCTGATTGTACTGATTTTTTGCTCATTAGTTTTATTAGAAAAATTTATTGACGGAAATCAAGAAATTCAAGCTATTTTCATAAATTACTTGCACCTGAAATAAAAATATTTGAAAGACTTGTATAGACTTTTGTAAGAACTTGATTTGTAAGAACTTGATTTGAGTTTCTGATTGTACTGATTTTTTGCTCATTAGTTTTATTAGAAAAATTTATTGACGGAAATCAAGAAATTCAAGCTATTTTCATAAATTACTTGCACCTGAAATAAAATTATTTGTAAGACTTGTATAGACTTTTGTCCCTTGATTTAATTCAGCAAGTTCGGTTTCCTACTCTTGTAATACGCTTTTGTTTGTTGGTCAGCTTTGCAGTTACTGTTTTGTTCCTTGAAAATTGAGAAAAACTATAAATTCGGGTGTGTTTTTTTAGTTTTCTTTTTTCTACTCGTCTTTTCCCCATTGAAACTTCCATTCCCCTGTAGAGAAACACAGCATACCGTTTTTCCCCGCTTTGGAAATTAGAGTTTTTTGTATGGTTGAGAACTCTCTAAATTGTATAAGTTAATTATCAACATCTGAAAAACACCAAGTTCCCTCTAATTTCAATTTTCTCTTTTGAAAATTTGGCAAATTTATCCTTTGCTATAACTTGCCCAGAAACGGCCGCCGCCTTTGGAGAGTTATTTCAATTTACTGCCTTTTCACCATAAAACATAGGTCAAGTTAAGGAATTAGTTTATTGCTGACAACAGTTAAGCTACGCTGCCAAACTTGGAGTTTTTTGTATGGTTGAAAACCCTCTAAATTGTATTTATGGCAAATTTTTCATTTGCTATAACTTGCCCAGAAACGGCCGCCGCCTTTGGAGAGTTATTTTAATTTACTGCCTTTTCACCATAAAACATAGGTCAAGTTAAGGAATTAGTTTACTGATGACAACAGTTAAGCTACGCTGCCAAA
>NC_087066.1:9253722-9298722 GCF_963678635.1 Symsagittifera roscoffensis | reverse complement strand
GGACCAATAATTAGGACCCCAAAAAGATGGAATTAGAAAAAATTTTGTATCGTGTCCCTTGTTGTTATGCTAAACTTAGTAGGATCCTAATTAGGGGGTCTTCTGGTTTTTTGGGTGGAAATTTTCTTTCGTTCATAAAACCCTAGGTTGAGAGTCCTCCAAAAAATTAAGAACCGTTTTCCTAGGATTTTGCTTTATGTGAGGACCCCCCATAGGAAGGACCCCCCTTTAGGATGCGGGACACAATACAATACTACTCACACAGATCGGGAGATGCAAAAAAAAACACTTTTTTCTTTAACTTAACTAAAAACTTTTGCAGTTTATAAATTCGCCTTGAAGTATCAAGTTTTCAGTATTAAAAATTTGATGAAACATCGCTAACCTACTGCTCAAAATTTATTTTTGAAACATCACTGAATTTGCGATTACTATATATGAGAATTCACTGGAGCAAGATGAAGAAATCTGATTTCCATTTTAATCTAATCTCACATTAGAGTGTACAGCAGCTAAGTTTAGAGATAATGAGGAAGCTTCTACCAGTCTCGAATGCTGAAAAATTAGCCGAGCTATTGCTAAGGCTTGCTGTTATTTTTCATTAATGGTTACGATTTTCAAAGGAAACTGAATATTCAGTTTTGTAGTTTTTTTTCATTCAGTCAATGCTCGGCGTTCAAAGTAACATTTTTAACCACATTTTACTTCCGATTGTTTTTTGCAAAGTTCTGGAATTTAAAAAAAAACCATTTTGGACATGTTCTTGACTAATTTATGCGCGCTTTTATTAACTAAATCGTAATGGTGAATTTGTAACGCGAATTATTTAGGTTTGGCAATTATCCTGCACAACAAAATTGTTTTAAAAGGAAATCAAGAAGTCTGATCGGTCGTATTAATTTCGTACGACTTGCAACGTTCAAATTTGATTTTCGATTTTGTCCACATTTATAGTTTTCCTTAAAATTTTTCATATATATATTTTTATTTTACCACTAAACCAAAAACAGTGGGCAGTTCTTTTCTTTTAATTGAAATTTCTGGATTATCTTTTGAACTTGATTTGAGCTTCTGATTGTACTGATTTTTTGCTCATTTTTTTTATTAGAAAAATTTATTGACGGAAATCAAGAAATTCAAGCTATTTTCATAAATTACTTGCACCTGAAATAAAATTATTTGTAAGGCTTGTATAGAATTTTGTCCCTTGATTTAATTCAGCAAGTTCGGTTTTCCACTCTTGTAATACGCTTTTGTTTGTTGATCAGCTTTGCAGTTACTGTTTTGTTTCTTGAAAATTGAGAAAAACTATACATTCGGGTGTGTTTTTTTAGTTTTTTTGTTTTTTCTACTCGTCCTTTCCGCATTGGAACTTCCATTCCCCTCTAGAGAAACACAGCATACTGTTTTTCCCCGCTTTGGAACTTAGAGTTTTTTGTATGGTTGAGAACCCTCGAAATTGTATAAGTTAATTATCAACATCTGAAAAACACCAAGTTCCCTCTAATTTCAATTTTCTCGTTTTAAAATTTGGCAAATTTATCCTTTGCTATAACTTGCCCAGAAACGGCCGCCGCCTTTGGAGAGTTATTTCATATTACTGCCTTTTCACCATAAAACATAGTTCAAGTTAAGGAATTAGTTTACTGCTGACAACAGTTAGGCTACGCTGCCAAACTTAGAGTTTTTAGTATGGTTGAAAACCCTCTAAATTGTATTTATGGCAAATTTATCATTTGCTATAACTTGCCCAGAAACGGCCGCCGCCTTTGGAGAGTTATTTCAATTTACTGCCTTTTCACCATAAAACATAGGTCAAGTTAAGGAATTAGTTTACTGCTGACAACAGTTAAGCTACGCTGCCAAAATTGCCGGCGAGATTTTAATATACACCATAAAAGTCAATTCATTTTCCCCAATTAATTTCAACTAGATCAAAAGTTCGTTTGCCTGAAACAAATATAACAATTAATAGGTCGGAAGTTCTTTTGCCCCAAACAAATTTAGCAATTAATTTGATTCTTATAATTAAACAGGACCAATACTTAGGACCCTAAAGTTTGGAATTAGAAAGAATTTTATATCGTGTCCCTTCTTGTTATGCTAAACTTAGTAGGATCCTAAGTAGGGGTTCTTCTGGTTTTTTGAGTGGAATTTTTTTTCGTTCACAAACTCCTAGGGTGAGAGTCCTCCAAAAAAATAAGGACCGCTTTCCTAGGATTTTGCTTCACGTGAGGACCCCCCCCCCCATAGGAAGGTCCCCCCTTTAGGATCCGGGACACGATACAAAACTACTCACAAAGATCGGGAGATACAAAAAACACTTTTTTCCTAAACTTAACTAAAAACTTTTGCAGTTTATAAATTCGCCTTGAAGTATCAAGTTTTCAGTATTAAAAATTCGATGAAACATCGTTAACCTACTGCTCAAAACTTAATTTTGAAACATCACTGAATTTGCGATTACTAAATATGAGAATTCACCGGAGCAAGATCAAGAAATCTGATTCCGATTTTAATCTAATCTCACATTAGAGTGTACAGCAGCTAAGTTTAGAGATAATGAGGAAGCTTCTACCAGTCTCGAATGCTGAAAAATTAACCGAGCTATTGCTAAGGCTTGCTGTTATTTTTCATTATTGGTTACGATTTTCAAAAGAAACTGAATATTCAGTTTTGTAGTTTTTTTTTCATTCAGTCAATGCTCGGCGTTCAAAGTAATATTTTTAACCACATTTTACTTCCGATAGTTTTTTGCAAAGTTCTAGAATTTAAAAAAAAATTTTTTGGACATGTTCTTGACTAATTTATGCGCGCTTTTATTAACTAAATCGTAATGGTGAATATTTAACGCGAATTATTTAGGTTTGGCATTTATCCTGCACAACAAAATTGTTTTAAAAAGAAATCAAGATGTCTGATCGGTCGTATTAATTTCGTACGACTGATAACGTTCAAATATGATTTTCGGTTTTGTCCAAATTTATAGTTCTCCTTACAATTTTTCATATATATTTCTTTTATTTTACCACCAAACCAAAAACAGTGGGCAGTTCTTTTTTTTTAATTGAAATTTCTGGATTATCTTTTGAACTTGATTTGAGTTTCTGATTGTACTGATTTTTTGCTCATTAGTTTTATTAGAAAAATTTACTGACGGAAATCAAGAAATTCAAGCTATTTTCATAAATTACTTGCATCTGAAATAAAATTATTTGTAAGACTTGTATAGACTTTTGTCCCTTGATTTAATTCAGCAAGTTCGGTTTCCTACTCTTGTAATACGCTTTTGTTTGTTGATCAGCTTTGCAGTTACTGTTTTGTTCCTTGAAAATTGAGAAAACTATACTTTCGGGTGTGTTTTTTTAGTTTTCTTTTTTCTACTCGTCCTTTCCCCATTGAAACTTCCTTTCCCCTCTAGAGAAACACAGCATACTGTTTTTCCCCGCTTTGGAACTTAGAGTTTTTTGTATGGTTGAGAACCCTCTAAATTGTATAAGTTAATTATCAAGATCTGAAAAACACCAATTTCCCTCTAATTTCATTTTTCTCTTTTGAAAATTTGGCAAAATTATCCTTTGCTATAACTTGCCCAGAAACGGTCGCCGCCTTTGGAGAGTTATTTCAATTTACTGCCTTTTCACCATAAAACATAGGTCAAGTTAAGGAATTAGTTTACTGCTGACAACAGTTAAGCTACGCTGCCAAAATTGCCGGCGAATTTTTAATATACACCAAAAAAGTCAATTCCTTTTTCGCCAATTAATTTCAAATAGATCGAAAGTTCGTTTGCCTGAAACAAATATAACAATTAATAGGTCGGAAGTTCATTTGGCCCAAACAAATTTAGCAATTAATTTGATTCTTATAATTAAACAGGACCAATAATTAGGACCCCAAAGTTTGGAATTAGAAAGAATTTTGTATCGTGTCCCTTGTTGTTATGCTAAACTTAGTAGGATCCTAAGTAGGGGTTCTTCTGGTTTTTTGGGTGGAAGTTTTTTTTCGTTCACAAACTCCTAGGGTGAGAGTCCTCCAAAAAATTAAGGACCGCTTTCTTAGGATTTTGCTTCACGTGAGGACCCCCCATAGGAAGGTCCCCCCCCCCTTTTAGGATCCGGGACACGATACAAAACTACTCAAAAAGATCGGGAGATACAAAAAACACTTTTTTCTTAAAATTAACTAAAAACTTTTGCAGTTTTTAAACTCGCCTTGAAGTATCAAGTTTTCAGTATTAAAAATTTGATGAAACATCGCTAACCTACTTCTCAAAATTTAATTTTGAAACATCACTGAACTTGCGATTACTATATATGAGAATTCACCGGAGCAAGATGAAGAAATCTGATTCCGATTTTAATCTAATCTCACATTAGAGTGTACAGCAGCAAAGTTTAGAGATAATGAGGAAACTTCTACCAGTCTCGAACGCTGAAAAATTAACCGAGCTATTTCTAATGCTTGCTGTTGTTTTCCATTAATGGTTACGATTTTCAAAGGAAACTGAATATTCATTTTGTCGTTTTTTTTTCATTCAGTCAAAGTTCGGCGTTCAAAGTACCATTTTTAACCACATTTTACCTCCGATTGTTTTTTGCAAAATTCTGGAAGTTTAAAAAAACCATTTCGGACATGTTCTGGACTAATTTATGCATGCTTTTATTAAAAAATAGGTAAGTAAGTAAGTAGGTAAGTAAAAAAGTAAGTAAGTAAGTAAGAAAGTAAGAAAGTACGTATGTAAGTAAGTAAGTAAGTAAACGAATAAGTAAATAAAGTAGTAATCAAGTAAATAAATAGTATGTAAGTGAGTAAGTAAAAAGTAAGTAAGTAAGTAAGTAAAAAAGTAAGAAAGTAGGTAAGTAAGTAAATAAGGAAGTGAGTAGAAATTAATAATGAACAGTAAGATAAAGTTAAGTAAACTGAGATGAACTGCTGGTGAAATAAATAAAAACTAAGCTAAAATAAATTATAATAAAGAAAAACAAAAAAAAGAAGTAAACTAATACAAAAAAGTAAAATGGACATAACTGTATGACTGTATAACAGAAAAGTGTGAGAAAGCATGGGAGTAAGTAAGGAAGTCACTAAGCAAGCAATTAAGTCAGTCAGTAAAAAGTAAGATGATAAGCGAAAAAGTAATTAAGTAAATATGAAAGGAGGTGGGTAAGTAGATTTGTAGGAAGTAAGCAAGTCAGTAAGTAATTAACTAAGGAAGCAAGTAAATAAGTAAGTAAGTAATTACGTAAGTGAAAAGTAAGTCAGGAAGCAAGCAAGTGAGCGAGTGAAAAAGAAGTAAGTAAGTAAGTAAGTAAGTAAGTAAGTAAGTAAGTAAGTAAGTAACTAAGTAAGCAAGTAAGTAAGTAAGTAAGTAACTAAGTAAGTAAGTAAGTAAGTGAGTAAGTAAGTGAGTAAGTAAGTGAGTAAGTAAATAAGTAAGTAAGTAAGTAAGTAAGTAAGTAAGTAAGTAAGTAAGTAAGTAAGTAAGTAAGTAAGTGAATAAGTAAGTAAGTAAGTAAGTAAGTAAGTAAGTAAGTAAGTCAGTAAGTAAGTAAGTAAGTAAGTAAGTAAGTAAGTAAGTAAGTAAGTAAGTAAGTAAGTAAGTAAGTAAGTAAGTAAGTAAGTAAGTAAGTAAGTAAGTAAGTAAGTAAGTAAGTAAGTAAGTAAGTAAGTAAGTAAGTAAGTAAGTAAGTAAGTAAGTAAGTAAGTAAGTAAGTAAGTAAGTAAGTAAGTAAGTAAGTAAGTAAGTAAGTAAGTAAGTAGGTAAGTAAGTAAGTAAGTAAGTAAGTAAGTAAGTAAGTAAGTAAGTAAGTAAGTAAGTAAGTAAGTAAGTAAGTAATTAAGTAAGTAAGTAAGTAAGTAATTAAGTAAGTAAGTAAGTAAGTAAGTAATTAAGTAAGTAAGTAAGTAGATAAGTAAGTAAGTAAGTAAGTAAGTAGGTAAGTAACTAAGTAAGAAAGTAACTAAGTAAGTAATTAAGTAAGTAAGTAAGTAAGTAAGTAATTAATTAAGTAATCAAGTAAGAAAGTAAGAAAGTAAGTAAGTAAGTAAGTAAGTAAGTAAGTAAGTAAGTAAGTAAGTAAGTAAGTAAGTAAGTAAGTAAGTAAGTAAGTAAGTAAGTAAGTAAGTAAGTAACTAAGTAAGTAAGTAAGTAAGTAGGTAAGTAAGTAAGTAAGTAAGTAATTAAGTAAGTAAGTAAGTAAGTAAGTAAGTAAGTAAGTAAGTAAGTAATTAAAAAGTAAGTAAGTAAGTAAGTAAGTAAGTAAGTGAGTAAGTAAGTGAGTAATTAAGTAAGTAAGTAAGTAATGAAGTAAGTGAGTAGGTGAGTAGGTGAATTGGTAGTAAGATTAAGAAAGTATAAGAAAGTAAGATTAAGTAAGGCAAAGTAAAATAAAACAAAGAGAGAACCGAAAATGCAGTAAAAATATCAGAGTAAAGTTAATTAGGTGGTGTTGAGTAAAGTTGAATCATGTAAAAGAAATAAGTGAATTAAATAAAAGAAGTAAATTAAGGCAAAGTAAAGTGATGTATGCTTGTTGTTTTTTCTGTTTGTATGTATCCAAGTATGTGTGCAAGTTTTTATGAAACTATGCAAAATGAATGTTTGTCAGTATGTAAGTATAAATGTGTTAGTAGGTTAGTTTTTAGGTTTTAAGTAAGTATGAACTTGGGTATATTAAAGTAAAGTAAGGTAAAGTAAAGTTAAGTAAATCAAAACAAACCAAAAGCATGACAGTAATCAAATAAAATGAAAAAAAAATGTAAAGTGAAAAGAGATTGAATAAAAAAATAAGTAAAATTTTTAAGTTGGGTAGAGTAAGTAAACTAAGTGAGGAAGTAGTTGAACAAAAAAAAGAATAAGTTAAAGATAAGTAAGTCAGAAATTAAGTAATTGAATCAATTGATAAATGATACGAGGGCAATTCAGAAAGACAGCAAGTGTTGCTTGAAATCCTGAACGGCTCAATTGGTCCTATCTAAACTATGAAACCGTTTTCAAGGATATTAACTAAAAGGCGACTGCTGAAAAATTTTCAAAACTTCATTTATTTATTTCTCAAAATTCGAAATATGATTCTGTCACAGGAAAAAATAAGTTTATTGAATATCGATGGTTTGCAGACATATAGTGGTGTACACCTGGCAGAGCTAAAGACCGCCAGTGTTTAAATGTTAACTGCATAACATTGTGCAGGAAAAATATTCAATGATAGACTTTTGGTTTTTCCAAGTTATTGAAAAGACAGAAAACTAATCTCTTCTTATGGCCCAGAAAGCTGTGGTTATAGTTCCCGGGAAACATATAACAGTTAGTTGGACACTCCTGATAAGTTCATGTTTAAATCCGGCTGCGTCGTGCAAAAACGCGTGCAATCATAAAAACTTGGAGTCGTAAAATTAATTTTCCAAGGTACAGTTCTTCATACCAATTAAGCCGCCATACGGTCTCAACTTAATTGAAACGACCCAAATAAGTTTATTAGAACGAACATAGAAGGAGAAAAAGCTAGTAAAAGTTTCTTTGTTAGAACTGTCATAATAAGTTTGTGTTAAGGACGAATACATTCCTTGAATTATTTCTGAAACAATTAGAGTAACTCGGTTTTTCCCAATTTCAATGTTTTTTTTTCAACGCCTCTCCAAGCTGCCAACTGTCAACCAGTGGAGATAAAAGATACCTAGCAGATACTTTTAGATTTGTCTAGTTTCCGGCGGTAAATAACCAAATGAACTATCGGAACCACTTTTGTTTTGTAGAAATGGACGAAGTTTGTGACAAAAGCTCGGTTTGTTTTTTCATATCCCTTCCCCTTTTTCCTTTTTCTAATTTTTCGGACGCATTTTAACTGGTACGAAAAATTTCAATAAAAATATCCGACCCTGCTCATGTTCGAACCTTCTTATTTTGTTACGGATCTCCTTACCTACCTCTTCGCATCTTATCCGTGATACCTTGAAGCTAAAGTGCTCTCACAGGAAAAAATAAGTTTATTGAATATCGATGGTTTGCAGACATATAGTGGTGTACACCTGGCAGAGCTAAAGACCGCCAGTGTTTAAATGTTAACTGCATAACATTGTGCAGGAAAAATATTCAATGATAGACTTTTGGTTTTTCCAAGTTATTGAAAAGACAGAAAACTAATCTCTTCTTATGGCCCAGAAAGCTGTGGTTATAGTTCCCGGGAAACATATAACAGTTAGTTGGACACTCCTGATATATTTCAAAACTTCATTTATTTATTTCTCAAAATTCGAAATATGATTCTGTCACAGGAAAAAATAAGTTTATTGAATATCGATGGTTTGCAGACATATAGTGGTGTACACCTGGCTGTACTTAATATGAGGTTATTGATCAAATTGAGCATTTTCAAATAGACACATTTTGTCGCAACAATTTTTGCGTTTCTGCAATATTTGCAACTTAGCTTGGAAATAAAAGAGAGTTCATGCTATCACACAAGCTTTACTTGTGTAAACAAATCTGAGCGGTGTTTAAATTTCTTCGTAGCAGAAAAAAACTCCGAACTTGACTAACTATAACCATAACCAAAAATCAAGGAGCACATGGAAATAACAACAAGTACTCAAGTACTGATGTGGGATGAAACAGCTCTGTTTCCTTTTACCCAATCAGCGAATTTTTATTAAAAATTTATCTGTTCTCATTGTCTGATTGTTACACAATTTGACATCCGGACTAATTAGGCGTTGACAAATATATTTGGTATTCACATCTAACATTTTAAAACACCTCGTTACGCCCTAGAAAAATGATGCTTATGTGAGGCGAGGAGAAAAAGAAAAAGAGCCGATGAAAGGAAACATTATGGTCAATTGAAAATTTGTTTTTCAAATATTTTCACGATAAAAAAGGAAACAGCTGTATAGAAAACGCATACTTTTTCTCAATAAAACTGAAACAGCTAAATAAAAAAACAATAAAACTGAAACAGCTGAGACATTCGTATAAAAAACGCATACCATTCAAAAAATTAAATCAAACTTTTACTGAAAAAGTTATTGAAAATGAATTCCACAGTCAAGCTTGGCTTTCATTATTGAAAAAATTAATTTGACTTCTCTACAATTGATTAATCTTAAATGAAAACAAGCATAAACTTAATTCGCGAAAAACTTGGAGCGTAAGCAAAAGTTATAAAACATTTTCTCGAAAAAAACCTGCCCAAGATAAGTGTATTCTGCTTATTTACTTCGAAATTTTGTCCAGCTATCCAGTTTGACTTTTAAAAAACTGAAACAAAACGAACAATCAATCAAAAAGCTTTTGAACTGTAATTTTAACTTTTGCCTTACCTTAAGAAAAACATAAGGAAACATCAGAAACATCAACAGAAAAAGAAACTCCTTTTTGCAGCATCTAATTTTTCTAGCTAACGGACCCGCAAAAACATTTTAAAAGACAACAAAAATTAGGCTTTCAGTGATATAGACAAAAAACGAAAAACAACCAATCCAATTAATTGACACAAAATCACTGAGTTTTTAAAAATTGTTCTTTGAAGACAGACAGAAATTACTCTTTTTTGCTTACTTAAAATTTGTACGTTTTTTTTCTAGAAATATAGTGGCGAAGTTTTGAGAACAAAAAAAAACGTCGAATTTTTTATATGAAAAAATTATCAAACTCTTTACGTCTCGTCAATTCCAAACTATAGCCCAGAGTTTTTAAAATGTTCCTAAAATTTCCATTCTTTTGATTGTTTGCATGGAGTTTTTACAGGTATCACTGTTTGTACAGACAAAATTTGTGTGGGTATACGGTTTTTTTAAAAGTTTTAGAGTAATCAAATTCCGACGAACTCGAGAGCAACGCCATATATCTCAGCCGCCATTCTTGCTTGAGCCTAAAAAATATTTGTACGTGCTATAAGATTTGCAAGTTTTTGTTTGGGTTAAATTATGACGATGGTCAAATCAATAGTTACCACGGCGTCGTATTGATACGGTATTTCATCTTTTCTCTAAAACAAATTTGCATAAAATTGTCAGTCGGAAATACAATGTAATGCGCCAAACTAGTTTCACGCTAACAAAAATACAGTATTAAACAGTTAAAGCACTGCCCGGGCTGAGGTGCTCAACTCATCATTCGACCGAAACGGTCGAACGATGTCCGTTTTCAATTTTTTCAGTCGAACGATGTCCGATTTCGACTTTGTTCGACTTTACCGGACAATGTTCGACGTTGTTTGACTTTGCTCGACACTGTTCCACTAAATCGGTCATTGTTCGACTTTGTCCAACTTTGTTCGACATTATTCGACTTTACCCAAAATTTTCGACTTTGTTCGACTTTATCGGAAAATTTTCTCTTTTACCGGGAATTAGCTTTGCTCGTACGGCGTCAAGGAGCCAATTGAATTTATCATACGTTGTATATTGTAGCACTTGATAAGTTTAACTTTTAGAGGGAACCCGGGTCGAGGTCGCGGACTTATGTTGCGACCATTGCGACTCAAATTTTGTATCTAGCAGCCATTGCGACTCAATTTGGGTGTTTGGCGACCATTGCGACTTAAAATGGGTTTTTTGAGACTTTGCGCGACCGAAGACACTTTATACGACTTTGTGCAACCCAAACAAGATATGTTGCTACATTGCGCGATCCAAATAAGTTATGTTGCAATAAATGAGACTCGAAATCGGTATGTTGTGACTTTTTGAGACCGAAATATTTGAATCTGTTTCACCCATGATTCGACCCTGTTCGACTCATGATTCGACTCTGTTCTACCCATGATTCGACCGTGTTCGACTCTTGATTCGACCCTGTTTGTATCATGATTCGATCCTGTTCGTTCCATGATTTGACCCTGTTCGACTCATGATTCGACCCCGTTCGACTCATTAGTCGACCCTGTTCGACTCATGATTCTACCGTGTTCGACTCATGATTCGACTCTGTTCGGCTCATGATTCGACCATGTTCGACTCATGATTCGAGCGTGTTCGACTCATGATTCGACCCTGTTCGTATCATGGTTCGACCCTGTTCGACTCATGATTCGAGCGTGTTCGACTCATGATTCGACCCTGTTCGTATCATGATTCGACCCTGTTCGTTCCATGATTCGACCCTGTTCGACTCATGATTCAACCCCGTTCGACTCATGATTCGACCCTGTTTGACTCATGAATCTACCGTGATCGACTCATGATTCGACCATGTTCGACTCATGATTCGACTTTGTTCGACTATAGTGTTCGTTCGACCGTCCTTTTTTGGACGAAAATTGGACTCCGCTCGAACGTGTCGGTCAAATATGGAGTCGAACACCTCAGCCCGGCTGGCTGATAGTTTTTTTGCAAATTTAAATTTCTGTAAGGGTTGTTAAGGCGACTTTGGGATAACCATGTGACAAAAAACGTTCCGACCACAAAACTCGAGCTAAAAGTTATAAGATTACGAGGCCAAAGTGTGCATTTTGTGAATTTTAAGTGGATTCCGCCACAGGCAAAAATTAGATTTGTCGTGGAATGCGCAACTTTGCTATTTTTCTTTGATCTTTTCTGCTGTTTTGGATTCCACGCACAAATAACTAAAACACTGTTTTGCTCAAAATCGCTCCAAAACAGGCATTTTTGTGGAATCTGTAACAAAATGTGCGGAATCCGCAAATTGTAAGCGGAATCCGCAAATTGTAAGAGGAATCAGTATAACTTTGCGGAATTCACTCACATTTGCGATATCCGCTTACATTTGCGGAATCCGGACAAAATTATCTATACTCGCTCGTTGCGGAATCCGCAACAAAATCACTGGGGGTTGCCGACAAAGTTTACGTTGGAGGTATATGTACGCGGAATCCACTGAAATTTTGTTACATTGGTACATATTTAAAGATTTGTCTCTGGAATCCAGGCACATAGAGACAAAATTGAGCTCCAGTCAAAATTGAACGGAAAAGCACAAACCACTCCACAGTCCTCCAACCTCTCTTTACCGCGCGGTAGGTGTAACAAAGCACTTTTCAGGCGGATAACCGTTGATGAAAATCATCATTCCTGCAATTTAAAATCTATCGAAATTAATGCTTTTTACTTGATAGAAAACTGTCCCCAAAAAATTGTTCTTAAAAATTTGTACAGTTTTTCACGTCAGTCGAGCCGTATGGTGAATTCAATTGAAATGAGAAATTGTGCGTCTATTGAAACTAGATCTTTAGCACTTCATAGTTTGTTTTTCAGCCAAAATGTCAAAAATATTGTTTTGAACAACGCCAAAACATCCAGTTTGATTACTGTTCCGAATTTCGAGAAAATTGCCAAATATTTGTGTTTGGGACGGTCATTCAGTTTTCATTTAGTTGTTTTCCAATTTTTTTTTCAATCAGTGTTTCTGAGGATTTTTTTAAATAATCTATGATAGAAATCGCTGTCCAAAGCTTAATTGTATAAAATAGCCACCAAGCATTTTAAGTGGTGGCTATTAATTGTAAAAGAGAAAAAAAAATCCATCAAAAGATGAGAAAAAATGATCGATGATAAAAAATTGAGAAAAATATGAATATACAGGGGATCTAGGATTTTCTCGAGGAAGGGGGGGGGGGTATTTCCGAAAATTTTCGAAAGTTTTGACGACATTTTTTTTAAGTTGACCAAATTGATTTTCCGAGCTCTCCTAAAACCCTAAAAAGACTCAGTTTTGGCCAAATTTCCAGGTCGAAAAAGCACTTTAGGAAAACTTAGGAAAATTTAGGGCCTTTTTAGGAAAATTTTGACAGATATATACGAATATTAGTAAAAAATAATTTGAAATTCCGAAACTCTATGTAAATAATGCCTTATTCAGATAGTTAGAGAAAACAGATTTTTTTTTCACTGAGAATTCAGAAAATTAAAGCATCACTCGGTTTTTTTTGCTGTTAGATTAAACATTTTGCCATCATTTCGCAGAGGAAAAATACTGAAAATTTAGGCCTCAAAAATTCAAATTCGAATGTAAACAAAATTCGAATGTGAACAAAAAAGAGTCCTCCTGACAAGTGAAAATGACTTCGTTCTTTTACACTTCAAATTAGATTTTGACCGCGGATCCTCTTTTTGTGAGGTTGTAGGGGTCTGAACAAAGATTTGTAAGAAAAATGGAATCATCATACCTCGAGTAATAGCATTACGACAACACCTGCCTTAAGCGGTACATCCATATCTTCGTATCTTAAGTTCTCGATATCGAAACAGAAATGTACCCTGATCGCTTCGGATAGCCCGAGAAAATTTGCCGCATTTCCAGCATTTGTGAACATAAGTGGGGTGACACTGAAAAGACCTCGACCCAGATTTGAGTAGTTAGAATCATTTCCGCCGAAGTCAAAAGTCGCAGCCAGGCGGGCAAGCATGAAGTTGTTGCTGCAACAACATCAATTTTAGCACATAACATGTAAGGACTATCTTTCAGGATCTCTCTCTTTTATCGACATTATAAAAAAGCTGCATACATAGCCATAAGACTTCAGGAAAAATGTCCATAGAACGAAAAAAAAAACAAAAAAAGAATATGTGATAAACTAGGGGCGGATTTAGGGGGGCGGGGGCGGACACCTCCCCACCTCCCCCTCCCCCCCACCCTCAGGGATTCGACCCCCTGCCGACTCAAAGGGTCCCCCTTTGATACTTTTTCAGAAATCCATTTTTGGCCGACCGACCCTAAAATTTCTAAAGGCGCCTTTAGCGCCAAAATATACTAACTTTGAGGGGGAGCGCGCGCCAAAAAAGACGCGATTTTTTTGTCAACATTTTTCAAAAAAGCCCAAAAACGGCTTTTTTGACTTTTTTTCAAAAATTTGCCTACGACGCAGAAAATTTAGCCTAAATAGGGGCAAAACAGTGCTTTGGGAGAGCTCGAAAAATCAATTTGGTCGACCTAAAAAAAAAGGTCGTCAAAATTTTCGAATTTTTTTTGAAAATCCGCCCCCCCCCCTCGAGAAAATCCTAGATTCGCCCCTGTGATAACCTATAATTCCACTGAGCATTCTGAAAACTGTATTTCTTTTTCAGAACTACAAATATTTGTAGGTTTTGGGTTTTTGTGCCATCAGTTTCGTAGTTTGAGAGCCGAATTAGCAAATTCATTGTAATTTTAAAATTTCCTATAGACTCATCTTTGTTTATGAACAAGTTTTTGTATTCTTTAGGGTATTAAATGACTTTTTATAGAACAGATAACAAAACTCAACTCGATTTTTGTTGGTGTCGTCCTTATAATTTTTAAATTAGAATGTCCATTATTGTTCATTCAAATCCTATTCCTTGTCTTAGTACATTTTTGTTGTTGTTTTCAATGAAAATACACCCAGAAAAAGATTTTGATCAGTGATAAACAGAGAAAAATGAAAACAATAACCTTCAGTTCGAAAATGTAGAATTCTGTTTAAAAGTTTTTTAAATGCAAAAATAAACTACCAACTTTTTTAAACATGATGCAGAATTTGTAAAAATATTTACTTTTTTTCAGCAAAATTCGAATTACTAGTTTTTTAAAATACTAGATTTTAGAAATATGCAACAATTAGAAAAAAGTAAAAATAAAGTCTATTCAAAAGTCTAAAAGAATTTTAACAAATAAGAAAAACAAATCAACAGTGGTTAACCTTTTTACAGTGTTTTTTTTACCATGTATAAATCTAAATTGAAATTTAATCAACAGTGTTTTATATTTTTTTTACAATTTATTAAACCGTTTTGATTTTTTTATCGTGTTCTAAAATCTGTGCAAAAGGCAATACAACATTCAACTTCATCCGTGCAAATCAGTTGCAAAATTTTTGCAGACGCAGAAAAAATTTTACAAATTTTTTTATACTAAAATCTGCTTTTGGTTTGTGCATAATTCACCTAAAGTTGAAAACAGGAATTAGGAAGAAAACGAAAGACAATGTACAAGACAACAATCAAACTATTTACATATCAAAAGAGCTATCAAGCAGCTAACTCTCATAGCTCTACAAGTTCTCAACGGATCGCAAAGATGGTCTTGTTTCCATCCATGGTGACTCTCTGGGTGGAGTAACAATGGGGTTGTTGGCTTTATAAACCCATCATCTCGTAATTGCTTTCTCAGCAGAACCTCATTCTTCCAAAGGAAAAATTTTAAGCCCTGAAAACGTTCAAATAAGTAAGAAAAATGTCCACGAATGAAATCGTGAAATTAAATGTTCACAAGTTGTTTGATGCTAACCAGAAGTTTTTCCGATATATGTAACAAAAGAAAAATACATAATCTGAGAAACTTTTCTGCAAAATGTCTCATTCAGCCAACTGACTGTTTTGTAAATAAATAGGGAGAAAATGTAGATGTTTTTGAGTTGTAGGTAGATTTGGGACGAAATTTGTTTTGATATTTTCCCCATACAAGTCTTATTGAAAATCTTATTCAGAAGCTAAACATACATAATTTTTTTATTATGAAGACTCAGGCTCGAAACTTTGAAATGCAGTACTGGATTCAAAAGTAAACAATTTTATTTGGCAATTTTCCGCGAATAGACTTTTATCGAATAAGAGATTTTGAAGTTGGACAATTTGTACGTCAAACAATTTGTAATTTATTAATTTACAAAATTTGAAACAGCATATGTTTCATCAATAAAGATATCACTCAAAAAAATTAATTTTAATGAATTTTATTGTTATTTCTAAATTGATTATCATTTGTCCAAATTTATGTCTAGAAACTACTCTGATTTGTTGATTAGTTTTCACTTAATTTTTACTAGTTTTTTTGTTTGCATTATGAAAAAGCAAGCCGAGTAAGATAAGAAGTCCCTCCTTTAGAGTTATCGCAATATCATTGAACGGAACCAACGTAGAAAAAGACAACATATGCTTTAAAAGTTAACATTTTGTACAAATGATATTACGCGTAGGAGATGACGATATAGTTAGTTTAATTACGCTTGTTTCATTGGATAAAACTTTTAATTTTGTTTGCCTATAAAAAAAACTCATTTCAAGCTTAACCTTTACAAAAAGACTGAAAAAACAAATTGTGTCAGTAATCAAACACTTTTTGGCACGCTTTATCAATAAGTTTTTGTTAATTATGGAAACAAAGTTCTTTTCCGTTTTTGTAAACACTTAACCGAAACGAGAATGACAAACGAGGAGTTTGCGGCAAAGACGATACGGAAAACAGTGCTGCCAGAAATTGAGTTAGCTGTGGAAACAAAAAGAACCTTATTGTCTGATCAATCTATTTTATTCGAAGAAAACAAAAGAGACGAACTACTGTGTTGCCAAGGAGCATGCTCCAAAAGTATCTGGTTGAAAATTAAGGCGCAAGCAGCACCAAAAGGTTATTAACAATGACTATTAACTAACGGCCTGAAGACCAAGCTATTCTCTATTCTCTGAATGACCGAATGAGCAACATTGCAGCCCCTGCCTCCAGGTTGAACTGTGAAATCTTTCACTCCCGCACATCCAAAGATGAAAAGTTTCTAAAAACATTCACTCATATTAGCGTTTACTTTTTGTGTAAGTAAAGCAGAAACAGAATTGTAGCAAATATCCAAATATCCAGCTTTTAATTTATCCAGATAAAAAACGTTCATTACTCTTAAACAAGACTGCTCCTAACCAAAAGTGCAGTTTTGTAATTGTTCCAACTGCTCTTCAGATTTCCGATGAAAATTGTTTTGACAACGTATCAATACACACAAATTGCTTGCCTCGAACAAATTGGATTCAAGTATTTCGCTGTTTACGTTTTGCAGCGAAGTTTTGCTTACATTTTACTTTTTTTTCCAAGTTAGTTAATCTAGTCAAGCATTCATTTTTTTGCCAATTAAATTGTAATAAAATGTTTTTTAAGCCTAGTGGAACCTGATCTAAACTACATTTTATGATTGGATAAATTAGATATTTTACCAATGTAAAGTATTTAATATTAACCAATCATGATCCATCTAACTAACAATCCACTTATTTGTAAGTGCTGAAATTACTTGTAATTTCAGCACCAGAGAGATTTGAATTTAACTTAGAAATTAGTTGGACTCTCCCGAGTACTTCAGCAGCCGCAATAAACCAGTATACCCTAGATCTATTGAGCCTAGCAGAGACTAGTTAAACAACCTGAGACTAGATAGTATAAGAGTAAGATTAGGATCGGTATTAGACTAAGAAGTTGCACGAATCTATCCGGCCGAAAATAAGATAGCGTGACGAGCAGACGGTGTACCCTATCCGAAATTACTCTATGAGTTACACTTCGGTCCTAACTCATCTGGTGCGACCATAAATCTCGAACAAGACCTTAATAGCTTAGAATTAACCAAAAATAGATTAGAAATTAGACAAATTATTTACAAAATGTTATACGACGATAATTTAATCGAAATGTCTCTACGACTCAATAGATCAGAGCCAATATTCCGAACCATAACAGAACTACCCGGAATTGGAAGAAGACCTCGAACCAGAGACGACATACGACAAAGTAGAAACTTACCATATAGTTATATGATAGTTCGGCAAAAGCCAGAACAAACTTTTGTATTTAGAATACTACTAGCAATGAATTTAGATTTTCATTTGCAAACCTAAAATTTTCAAGTCAATCTTCAAAATCATTACAGGCGCTAAACAAAATTATTAATATAAAATAACGATTGATAAAAAGATCTCAGATCGTTTTCCTAAATTCTGCAGTACTATACAAAACATGTTTGAAAAATATTTATTGAAAAATCAAAATAAAAATTAGTAGCATGACAATAAATGGTTAGTAATCATAAATCATCCTGTTGTTCCAGCTTCATCACCTAAACATAACAGCATTCACAAGCTCACTAATATCATAAAAGACTAAATCTTTTCCTTACACAAATTTAAATCATTTTAAAACTTAAATTCACTTAAATTTAAAATCAGATCATCAAGGCTTATCCTTGGATCTTAAATCATTTTCTACTTAATTAAATTTAAAACTTGATCATCAAGGCCTATCCTTGGATCAAAAAGAACAACTTTGTTCTCCCCCACCCACTTAACTAGTGTCTAACGACCTCAAACGTCGATTCACTATCCAACCCTTTCTAAAAACCCAGGACTAATAGAAATTTTCAAAACAAAACTAATCATTCAAATTAGGATAAACAGTGAAGAACTTCGGTTATTCATCCTTCACTTGATCGCCCCTCTTACCAGACCCAGGATAAATCTTAGACTTAGTAAGTTTAAAATAGTATCTAACGAACTACTCGCGTTCTAATTATACCTGAACCTTGTGGATCGATTTACTATTCTCCAACCCTTGAACACAATCACTACCCCTAAGTAAGATTAAGTAAGTTAACACCTTAGCTTATACTAGTCACGAGAAAGTAAAAAATCATTCTTCGGAATAGATATACTTTTCTCTCCAACCCTGAACAAATAGACCCAGGTTAAGCTAACCAAAAAATCGTAAGGACTAACAGTTTAAGCAAATAGAAATCATTTAACAACCTTTTGCACCCGTCATCCTAAACCTTACGTCATTTAAAAACCTAGGAAATAAAAAGACAATCGTTTTACACAACTGTGAAATAGATAACAAAAAATACGACCTTGTAATCACACCTCATACACAAACAGTTGGATACATTCGAACAAAACGACAAACACTAAAGAGAAAAATAATAACTAAACAAAGACAAATAACACGAAAAAGATTTTCAAAAAACCGAAACGCATTTTCAGAATCAGAAACCAACAGTTTAGACGAACTTTATAAACTAAAAGAATCCATAGATAAAAATTGCCCAATTCACGATCAATTATATTTTTCCGACTCAGAAACAACTTCAAATTCATCAAAAAGAGGAAAAAGAAGAATAAAAAAGCAGTATAAACACAAACCAGTACATTTATACAATTGGAATCAACCAATAAGACACATTGATAATTACATATTAACAGTCATCGAACGAAAAAATGAGCGCAACGCACACCCCAGGTGAAGAAAGTCCAGATGATGATGATATCTTCCCCTTTATAGTAGATGCAACCACTGATAGAGGACAGCATATATTTTGCAAAAATTTACTTTTAAATTTATTTGAACCCGGAATCAGTCCATGTAAAACAGAGTTCCCAGATGTAAAAATCAAAAGACAAATTATCGATCACTATCTAAAAGAAATATGTAACCTAACACAACAATACGGAATCTACTCCATAGAATTCAGCTCACCAAACCAGAATCACAGTAAATATATAAAAATATAAAATTATCTCCGAATATATAAAAAGCATACAATATCATAACTCACAAAGAGCAAATTCCATATTCACCAATGAAGTTTTTGCAATAATATACAGTCATATCTCGATATTAAAAAACGAAATCCCACTCCCAAATGTCTCACCGACAGAAACATCGAAACATATAAGAGTACGACATGAAATCACACTACTCTCTAGTTTTCTAAATATCATAAAAGAAAATTTCACGAAAGATGAAGTTTCACAACATACAAAACACGACTTACAAAAAATTTTGGCATGGTTTATAATAGATTATTTCACACATAATATAGATTTAATTTCACACGCAAGAAAAAATTTTAGACCTCAAAATTCAAACGATGATACTGCCATCACAGAACAATCAGACTATGTTTGGGACCCCGAATGGTCTCATCATGCATTCATAAATATTCCACAATCAATCTCCAGTCAAGCAATAAGTACAATATCTTATGTAAGAGATTATGTAAAAGTAACACCATTAACCATTGATGCAACACCATTAAATTATAATACATTTTTACCCGATATGCAAAATAATAGTTTTAACTCTACAGTCATACACAATGAAAACCTCAATGGAACTAGGAATCTTACTCAACAAGATATCCAGACACCATCACACTTCATAAATGAAGAAATAGTATACACAACAACTACACAACAAAGTATTTCACCAATACGTCCAAATTTAACAACACCAAGAAATACAAACCCTTCACAAACACAGGTAACCTTACAATCAATCGTTAAACCTTCGGTTGCCCCAAAATATTCACACATGGATTACCAAACATACAGACCCATGACAATACCGCCAAAAACACGCAAAACGTTCACTAGAAACAATTTTGCAGACCATAATTATAATTACACACATCCATCAAAAACAAATTATCAACCACGAAAAAATTTCAGTAATTATACAAGATCTCGAAACTGGGATAACTCAATGGCACCACCTAATTCAGTAAATTTCCAGACAAATTTACATCCTCCACAGGATCGTAGTGAAAATTATCCATTTTTTCAGCAAAATAAAAACAAAAAACAAACATCTTATCAAATGGATTACTTATCCTCAGGTGATGATTTTTTACAACCAGATGTATTTGCACCATATAATCAAGAATATCGTGGACAAGGAGTACAGAAACCACATACAAATCATAGAATTTTTTCTGCACAACCGACAGATACACAGAATCCACAACCAATTCAGCAACAAAACCCAATTAATACACAATCTTTTCAACCAATTCAACAACAAAACCCAATGATTGCACACTCGTACCAACCGACACAAATGCAAAATGAAATACCACTCCCATATATCTTCAACAACACGAAATAACAAGAAATCAACTTTCAAATTTTTCTCAAATGCCAAATGCAGCAGAATCATTACAAATGACAATGAATCCATACCTTATGGGTGGATCATCAATAACATCAAATAAACCTTTAATGGTATTCACAGGAACAGACCCTGAATATTCTGTAGAAGACTATTTAAATGCAGTAACAGCAAATTTGATTTTAAATATAGGACCTGAACCAATTAATACGCCACTACATCAAAATTGGATACATCGACGCACAGCATTGATACAAACAACTTTAGATGGCGCAGCCCAAAAATGGTTTTCAGTATTGCCTCTAGAAATAAAATCAAACTGGAAAAGGTTTACACAAGAAGTTTCAAAAATGTTTGACTCCGAAAGAAACAAACAACAACAAAGAGTTTTATGTAATGAAATTCGCAGATTACCAAACGAAACCATCAAGCAATTAGCAGTACGAATCGAAACACTAGTTCGAAAAGCATATTCATTAAATACACATGACTATAAAAACACAAAGATGACAGAAATCTTAATGATGACCTTAACACCACAATTAAGGAAAATAGCAATAAAAAAGAGAGCATCCCATCCTTCTTCAATTCGAGAACCCGATTTAGATTTTCGAAAACTAGTAGACAAACTAGAACAAGCAGAAATCACAATGAAACTCGAAGAAACGGAAAATCTGAAATTACAATACGTTAACAGAATTGAAACAGCTTCCACAAATATAAACAATATACAGGAATCAGATACAGACCTCGTTGAAAAAATCACTGAAATACTCAATATTTACGAAAAACACCCAAACTTTAAAGGCAAACCATCTTTCAAAAAATGGCGTAATTATTGCCGACGATACGGACATAGTATATCTGAATGTAGACAAAAACAGCAAGATAATCAAAATAAACCTCAAAAATACAAAGAACCAAATAAGTCATTCTATCAATACATGAAAAAAGATCAAAATCTACCAAACAAAATGTATACAGCAACAACAGTTCAGGAAAACCACTCCCGAACAATACAAATTATACAAGAAACCAATCACCACATAACTCAAGTTATAGAGGAAGATCGCCAGAACGAAGAAATACACAAAATTCGTCACAAAATCACTACATTAGACCAAATAGTAGAAATAACTACTCCAGATCTAATTCAAACACAACACAATTTGTTTCTAGATCTAATTCCCAATCAAGAAATAGATACTATCCAAACAATTATTCACGAAACTCATCATATAATAGAAATAGAAACTATTCCAATAATCGAAATAGAAGCTATTCCAACAACCGAAATCAGTATTATCCAAACAATCGATCAAGAAATAACTCATATAATAGATCAAATGGTAATTATCAAAATAGATCGCGAAATAATTCACAAAATCGACACTCAAGTTATAATAATCGTTATAGAAATTATTCCCAATCACCACACCGGAATAATAATCATTATAATAATTCTAATAATCGCCACAGAAGTAGTACACCTAAACATCAAAGAAAAATAAATCAAGTACAATCTAATCCAGAAACAACATCAGACCCTCCAGGTATTGATGATACAGTAACTGATACGTTACAACTCAATCAAATAAACTGTGGATCATCAGATTCAGAAAGCGACGCAGAAAACACTCTTTCCATCAATATGATAAAAGTCGAAAATGACTATGAACCTGTCATATATGAACAACCATTTTCATCACACATGTATGAAAATCAATCAGAATTTCTTCACAATTATTATACAAAACCCATACATTCCACACCAACGACGCAAGAAACTAATGGAATAAACACTACAAATCAACCCACTGAAAATGAAAAAACAAAATGCTTGAATACAAATCACATCTATCAAAATATACAAAAAGAACAACCCAAAGAAAAAATTTGGACAATACCATTTCTCTTAGAAAGTCCAAGAAACAAAGAATTTCAACCACCAGATCTTGAAATTGATTTTTTAATTGATTCAGGAGCAGAATCAAATATAATAAACATTCCCACATGGAATGAAATAAAAACCTTACACCCAAAGCTAACACCTCTTGAAACTTCCAGCAAACTAGCAACCGCACAAGGATCAACATTGATAAACTACGGAAAAATTCAATTATTTCTTCTCCCCACAAGAACAATGGAGCAAAACAAAATTTTAACCAAACCATTTAAACAAATATTCCATATCACTGATATTAAACACAATATCATTGGAATACCATTTATCTCGAAATATATACCAACAATCAACATCTTAAATAGTAAAATATTAATCAAAGATAAATATACAAAAACAAAAGACACATCTCTAACATTTTTTCAAAGATTAAATAAACAACCACCATTCTTTTCAAAATTCTACCCAATATATAACCAACAAAGGAAACACCTGAAACCACTATCAGGAAACATATACAATTTTTCAATAAAGCAAGTTCACCAATATGATAAAAAGCAAAACAAACAAAAATTTTATATGTCAGATTTCGAATTCAAACCTATTCATAAATTTTTCAAAATCACAATCCCATCAATAAAATATTTGAAAAACTCGAATTCAGATATTATTTCCTTACATGTATACAACAATACACCTTACCAAGTAACATTACCTTTAGGACTTTTAGGCTATTGCGAAACCAACGCTACAATATCACCAATACACGAAAAAGCATACCGTGTAAATAATATACTCCAATTACTAGATATTTGCCAATCCACAATCCTTAATGAAGAATTATCTATAAATAATATAATAAGTAACGAAAACAGAAATACGGATTATTTCACAAAAACCCCATATTTCAAACCTACATTCAACATAAGTAACTACACAGAGAATCAACAGAAATTTTTAACAATGTTTAATTTCCAACATTCACAAATAACACAAGACGAATTTGAAAAATTAGCCAAACAGCTAATTAAATATTCATCAGTCTATGCAACATCCAAATTTGATGTTGGCAAAATCAGCTCATCACTACATCTCCCATTAAAACCAGACGCAGTTTTCAAAAACAAAGAGCAAGTAAAGTACCAATTCACTTACACGATAAAGTAAACAGATTACTCGACATTTTAGAACAATACAACATTATATCACCAGTAAACAAAGAAGAACAACCAAAAGGCAACACATTTATCAACCCTGTTATCATTCTAGCTAAAGGAGAATCATTAAAAATCGTTCTCGATGCTAGATATCTCAACTCACTCATAGATGAATCAAAATGTAATTGGCCCATTGAACCAATACAAGTTATTTTAACAAAAATAAACGGAAAATACTTTACCACCGCCGACATGAATAGTGCATATAATCAAATGCCACTAGATGAACAATCACGACGTTTAACACAATTTGTTATTGGAAACCAACAATATGAATTCAACCGCTTATTCTATGGAATATCCATAGGACCAGCAGCATTTTCAGCTTTTACGAGTAAAATTTTTCGACCACTAATACTCAAGAAAAACGCAATCACCTATTTAGACGATGTTTTTATGCAATCACAGACTAAAGAAGAAATGTTCAATGTTTTAGAACAATATCACCAAATACTTCAGAACGAAAATCTGAAGGCCGCCCCCGATAAATCACACTTCTTTTTGACAAGAGTTAAATTCTTAGGACATAATTTAGAAAGAAAAACAATCACTCCATTAAAATCACGCATTGACGCTATTCAAAAACTCCAACCACCAACAAATAAGAAGAAAATCCAAGAATTCCTTGGAATGTTAAACTTTTTAAGCAAATATGTTTACAAAATGCAATTATATCTACGACCATTCTACAATATACTTAGACAGCAAAATAATTTTGAATGGAATACAGAACATCAAGCCCGATTTGAAGAAATAAAGAAACTTTTAACTGAACAAATTTCAAACACAATTCCAGATCCCGATCAACCATTTTATGCAATATGCGATGCTTCGAACTTTGGCATCGGCGCAGCATTACTACAATCACATAATGGTACAATTAAAATGAACCTCAAATCAGCAAATTCTCGATTATTCACTCAAGCAGAGCTACGACTCTCAACCCTAATGAGAGAATGTACAGCCATAATATATACACTAACAGAATATGAATTTCTGATACTTGGATCAAAACATCCCACAGTTCTATTCACAGACCATAAACCAATCATTTTCCTTTTTACACAAAAGTCTAATCCAAACCACCGAGTTTATAGATTTCAACTAATTTTAATGAAATTCCCAAACTTACATATAGTTTGGACCGCAGGAAAAAATCTTGCATTACCAGACACTCTAAGTCGAAATACGCCACCTGAATTACTTACACGTAAAACCACAGTTGAAATACCCAAAAATATAAAATTCTATCTTGCAGAAAATGAAACATCACCCCGATTGGAATGCAAATATGCAGTAAAAACTGATATTGAACAATCACAAATAAATAGTTTACAACATTTCCCACTTTATTTAGATTGTCAAAATAATCACTATGAAGTTGATCTACTTGGAACATCAACTTTTAAACCAATCCCATATTCACAATGGATAAAAAATAACACCCAACAAAAAAGGATAAAACAACACCCGCCTAAAAAAGTCCGTTTTCCACTAATTGAAAAAGAAAAATTAACTGATAAAATAAACTTATCAGGACCACAAACAAACGATTCAAAATACACAATAAATCAAGTTTTTGACCTCCATGACCCACTTGATACAATACCCTTATCTAATTTAGAGGTTGAAAACATTTTTCTCCCTCCAACAGAAACAATTACAATTTCAACACTAAAACAATATCAAAATCTTGACCCAGTAATTCGACAACTGAAATCATGGCACAAATATAAAACTAAACCTATCAAGGCAGATTCAACTATTCTAGGAAACAAAACACTCCTCCGATACTTTCGCAAATTTAATAACACAACAATTAACGAAAATACAGACCTTTTAGAATATAAATTAAATTAATTTACAGTTCCCTGTCTCCCTTTAAGTATGATTCTCATAGCTTTTAATATTTCACATACACAAAATATTAAAGGACACTCTGGATCAGAAAAGACATATTCAAATTTTATACAAAACTTTTATTTCCCAAATGCACCAATTTGGATAAAAGTACTATGCAATGATTGTATAGTATGTCAATTAAATAAACCTTACCCAAATCAAAAACAAATAGCACAAAAACAAGATGTTAAAGGACAAAGTTTGTACTTTAACCACCGTATCTCATTTGATACTAAAGGACCAATTTCACCCTCATCAGAAGGAAACTCCTACATTATGGTAATTGTTGACGCATTTACACATTATGTAGCACTTAACCCAGTACCACATTGTAACGCTTATTATGCTTACACAACGCTTTATGAACACTGGATAGCAAAATTTGGACTACCAGAAATTTTAGTTACAGACAATGGTACAGAATTCATAAATAATGAAATCATCACGCTATGTCATTTATATAACATTAAACACAAACCACGTACATCTCACGCACCTTGGACAAATGGCTTAGTGGAAGGTATGAACCGTTCATTACAAGAATATCTTAGATGTATCATCAATGGAAATGATACAAGATATACCGAATGGTCAGCAGATGTAAAACTATTTCCCTTAGCATATAATTCACAAATCACAACAACTTTAGGAATGTCACCATATGAAATGGTTTTTAATCAAAAGCCACGCAAACCAATAATGTTTACAGCAAACTCTCATAAAAACGCACAAGGTTATTGTCAACCAAATAAAGACTCAATTTGTTATAACCTACCTTTACATACACACGATGAAGATCATTTTCATCACCCACAAATTCTTAAATTAGCATCCGGTACACACACCGAATGGATTTTAAATAGAGATAAAAAACACAATGAAATTTATCAAAAAATAACAAAAAAGTTGTTACAAAGGCAAAACATTAATGAACAAATAAATTCACGCTTTACACCAGCCTCCGATTTAAAAATTGGAACATTTGTTTTAATACCCAATTTTAATACTCAAAAAGGAATTTCTAAAAATTTACAACCCCTTCGTAAAGGACCATACCAAATAATTGCAAAACCCACTGATGTCACATATAAAATCACCGACTCAGACAAAAAAGAAATCGTTCAGCACCGAAATAACTTATTACCTTATTATCCAAAAGAATACGCACTCCGCGAACTAACTCAATTATATTCTTTTACAGGTTTAAAAGTTATTCAAAATGACCCACATACGGAAAACACAACAAAGGAACAAAATGATATTCATCTCGGAAATAAAAACACAAAATCAACCACCACAAAAAACAATACAAAGAACCTAGACCAAAAAAAATCTCAAAAAGAAAGAAAAAATAGAAAAATGACCGAACAAATAATACCCCAAGAACAAATCGACAAATCAGAACATAGAAAGTCTTCACGACTTAGAAATCAACCACGTAAAAATTATAAAATATTCATCCCCCAATCTAAAATATTAAAGAAAGTCGAATTTCAAAAGCAATTTTAGCTTTATATTTCAGTCTTGGCAACTTTGAAACATTTTCAATTTTCATTTTTCAAAATAACATGCTGACAAACACGCAATGATTCTAGTTCACATTTAGACCAATAGGATTCATCCAATCCGTCACCTTCTCTAACTTAAACTCAGACCAATTAGACGAATCATATAAAACTCCAGGCATATCTATAACTATAACTTTACAACCTCCAGGTCAAAAATAAGCAAACCACTCCAACTTGACAACTAAAATAAATATCACCATAATATCATAACCCTCCCTTATCTAATAACTCAAAGATCAACAATATTTCCCCAACTCAGACCTCAAATACCCCCAAAACAAATCTGTTAAATTAGCCTAAAGTAACAAAACGAACATTTTAATTAGCCTAAAGTACAAAATTCTCACCATACCCCGGATCATTTGACAAACAAAAATAAAGAAAAAGACGACCTCCCGATCACCACAAAAATTGCCCCCAACAATTTTTTACCAAACTCAACCCACTTGTCAAAAAACTAATAAATACTCCGACCGCACTTGAAAATTGCCCCAAACAACAAAAAATATTCGATCAAGAAGTCATTTCTTAAATGCTCTTCTATCAAACAGTCACTAAAATTATCATAAACCTCAAACAATTTTTTACGATACTTGAAACTTTTATAATATTTCTTTTTGATATCCTTGAATCTTTTCTAATAATCTTAATCATTTTTTGTAATATTTTTTTAATTTTCTACACTATATTCGAACTATTTCTCCAACTTTCAAAAACTCTTGATTATATCCACAGGTACGATTCATACAACTTGTCTAAATGATACGAACTATTTTCAGTAGAACTGATATTTTTTTACTATTTATAATTTTCATAACATTTCTATCATCCCTCATTTTGACCATATGCAAATGTATAAAGAAAGCAATCATCTCATTCGCCCTAGCAACAATCCTTCTAATTCTTTTTTTAGAAGAATACTATAATAAACATAAACTTTTTCACTAAAATAATAAACCAAAAAGATATCAAAAATTGCTACCCAACAGTCACAAAGTCAGTCTTCACCGACACCATCCCAAGATAACCCAACAACACCTTCAACTACTCAAAACCCTCAAACATCTACACGAATTTCCTTTCAAGATAACCCATACACTTTTGAAGAACGACACGCTCGTTTATCTGAACCACTAGAACCAGTTCAACGACAAGCACCTTTAAGTGAACCAACATATAACCTATACCCAACACTACCACAAGAACTAAGTAGGATACGAAATCTTAGTCAGAACCAAAACACAACAGAAATACATAGACAAATTATACATCCTCGACGAAATAGAAATTTTCAAACTCCCCGAGTTCACTTTGAAATACCTCAATCACCATCACAAAGCACTCCAGAAAATCCCACCGGTATCTTACCAGAAACCCCTACACTTCTTTCACAACGAAGTACTTCAAGCCTACCCTCAGATTACTTAGGTTCAACACCAACATCTGAACAAATACGTGAGAATCCCTTTAACCCCCCAAACCAAACATCACGACTACCATATTGGACAACACAATCATTCACACAAGGTGAACCAAATTTAATCAATGACCCAATAGACATTTCTACAGATACAACATCCTCATCACTACCAGAAACATTATCACTACCATCAACACCATCAACTAGTCAAGTTTCACCGACGCCTTTTAACTTAAATTTTCCAAATAATCTCGACGCAAGATATCGAGAACAATCATCAACAAATATCCCTTTAAGACTAGATTGGAATACATTTACAGCACCTCCACCATTATTTGGACAACATCTAGAAAGTAATCGCCTTCACAACTGGGCACTTAATAGATTACAATATCGACAAGACATTCACGACGATATCCGTGATCACAATATCCAAATACTCCAACAAAACAGTTTACAATTAAAGTTTGAAATCACAGTTAAATTAAACAACATTACTCAACATCCCTACCCATTAAATCCACCAAACATAACAGCTCAATCACTACCACCACCATTTGTAACCACTGAAGTAATATATAAATACGACAGATATACCAAAAAGACAATTGGTTACATCACATTTTATAACCCATACTCAGGATTATCATACACATGTATATTCTAAAACTATTAATTTTTCTCCAACTCCTTTTTCTAGTAATCTCAAATCAAAACATAAATCCTTCTCCCCGCACAGGACCCCAAAAGTTATTAGTAACACATTACGATTGTGAAGAAAACGAACAAAAAGCACTACACAAGTATGCAATAAATCAAGTATCACAATGCGAAACAGAACCCCAAGCAATAGAAACTACAAATGTGATAGCAACACTTTATTCAAAAGCCCGAGCAACAACAGTTACAGGATATAAATTCACAGCAACATTTTCCGAAAAGAAAGTACATTGTTCACAAGTCTCAAACGGAAATAAAAACCGACTTGACCATGAATCATTTTACCAGAGTAATATAGAACGACTTTTACACCTAAATCCCAAAGATTGTAAAAACGAGTTACTCAGACTAAATATCACACAAAATAAAAACTCAGAAAGAAAGTTAGTATACTTTCAAGTTTTTTCAGACTCTGTACATCAATCACAACTTGAAAGATACCAAGGACATATAAAACTAGATGACAAATACCCATATAACGGCGCACACGGACGATTAACCTACGACATACACGACAAACATTGGATACCACACATTGGTATAAATAACCCATCAAACTGCAAAGCAGACACAAAAAATAAAAGATACCAAGAGATAATGTTTTTCTATTGGAAAATACAACTCGAAAAAATACAACTCACACGAGATTTATCAGACAACACAATGATCTATCAAGGAATCAGATTACCTTGTAAAAATGATCAAGGTTATTGCGACCCTACAACACGAACACAAGCAACAATTGTTTGGTTCCCCGAAGACACATGTACAACATTTCAAGTAGCAAAAATACACGCTCGTATGATAAAATTTCACGAAAAATATTTTATACAATCAATACCATATGAACAAGTAAATCCATTACGAAAAATAAGTTCTAATTTTAGAAACATTCACAATATAGAAAATAAATTAACACGTTTTCAAGTATATCAAGAAACAGAACTTGCATGTAAATATAAAAACCCAATTCACAAAACACAATACTCCGAAATACTAGTTGAATACGAAAATGGATTCGACATGACCACTGGAAAAATAAAAGTCGACCCATACGCCACAAGTCATCCTCCAAATGAAGGAACATCATATATACCAGTTCATTTTCAAAAAAATACAGGTCAACCTGGTGGACATCTAAAGCCCCAAGACGATCAAAGCACACGTTTACAAGAACTATCACTAATGAATAGTACATATTTCGGTAATATCCACTATGATATTCACTTAGATATGAAATTAGACTACACGATTAGCCGAATTTTTCAAGAAATGTCACTCTCTGAATTAGAAACACTACACCAACTATGTGAATTAGAAAGAACACAAATATTACAATCACTTGCACTAGCAGTATTAAAAATACCCTACGCAGGATTTTTACTATCAGGAAATAGATCAAATTTTTTAGACTATGAAGGAAACATCTTATGGTTTTATACTTGTACTAAAAAAGTATCACCACTATACGTTTTTGAAGATAAACGATGCTATAAAAGAATACCTATCTTTTATAAGAATAAAGTACATTTCGTTGACACACTTTCACGAAGAACCTATTTCTGGGATACCGCAGTCCCATGTGGATCAGAAAATAGCCACAATGTAGTACAACTAAACCCTGATGAAGATAAATATTACCTTCTCACCCCATACCCCACATTAATGCAATCACTCAAAAAATTTTCACCAGAAAGCATTCGCGCTATCGCTCGAAACCCAAATATAGACTTACAATCAATAGGAATATATTCAAAATCAGATATTCAACATCACATTAGAACACAACAATTCCAATAATTACTAACACAGATGGACACAATACAAAGACAATCAATTGACCAAAACTTACGCAAACTTGCCGAAACCGCAGGATTTGCAGACATCTATACGCAAGACTATAGCGGATATTTTAAAGACATTAAAGATTATATATATCTAAACGGTGAAAAATACCGTCCCCAAGATATTTCACCCATCAATATTTTTAGCTATGTAACACTCAAGAATGAGATTCTTGATTTTCTAGGATGGCCCTACTACATCTTAGAAAAATTGACTATTTTATACGCAATGTTTAACTTTATTGGATTTCTTTTCTCACTTTTAAAAGGAATCTACAACACATGTGCTATACACACACAAGTAAACAGACAAGCAAGCGTAGCACGCATACTCTTTGCAGGATTTTTTGGAATCTTTTCTACATCTATAAACAAAATTCTTTTAGATGCACAAATAAAAGAATATAACACAAAAATAGCAACCAGACAGAACACATACGACGAAGAACATAACAATGTAGACACAACGCCAACAGCACCACAGTTACCACCCCTACCACATAACCATCCATTATCCCTAGTCCCACGTAATTTTCGAAATTTAGCAATAACACATAATCCCAATTTTCGACCAACCATATCACAAAGTCCCATCCAACATATAATGACACACCAATCGCAAAATGATAATACTTATGAACAAATTATTGAACAACCCCATACCACCGCTTTTCAGTCTCAAAATAATAATTTTTTTAGCCCACGATGAGCCGACAACTTGGATCCCTACACCGATCAAATTCCCACCCAACCAATCTTACCACTCCAATCCCAATAATACCACTTTTTGCTTTTCCGCCACCCGATTTCCCATCCAGTAATGTAACATCAGGCATGAATTCCGATACTAATTCACACATCTCAGTTTTATACTCCACCTCACAACTCAATAACCCGAATATTGAAACCCCCGATGAATTTGCCGACTCTGAACCATCTCCATCCAATAATTTCCACACCAATCCTTCAAATTTTTCCCAACCCCCTTTTCAACCCATACTACCAAATAACCCTGACCCAATCAATTCTACACCCTCTTATGCTTCCCAAGTCACTCCAACCTACTCTTCACTTCATTCCGACCAATCATCTCATTCTCCAGACACCCCCCGAATCTCCCCAGAACTAGATAATTTTATTACCCTACAACAACAACCCTACCACCTTGACACCCCAACCATAAACCGAATTTCATCCACAATAGATTCATCCAACCCCCCTACCCCTACACCCTCTTCAGTTTATACCGAATCATTAGCACCATCATCCACATCTACTGAATCTTCACTCAGCACTAATAGAGCTTATCGCACTTTTAAAAGAAAGTTCCCCAACCATCCTTTCCCAGCAAAACCAGGAACAGCCCGTGAATATATAAATCATCCAAATCACACTAACACAAAAGAATTTTTAGCTATCACCCTACCCTCATTTCCACAATACACCTTAAACACCCCTCACGACACTAACGAAACACGTAACTTTGTAGACGAATACGTTTTAATGCCTACACTCCCTTGGACATCATATTATCATTTTACTAATCCCGTTTGCTTACCTTTATCTAACACTCACATCGATATAGAACGAAATAAGCACATGCTATATCGACTCACTACACCACTAACACCTAGACAATTTACTTACATTGGATATAAAAAATCACTAAAAACACACACTGCACCCCGAGCTAATGAATACACACTAGAATATTACGATCATAACATCATCAGAACTAACCAAGATCAATTCTTAGACGACGATCGCTTTGCTAACCCACAAATCACCGAGAAATTTTTCATTAAAACACCATATATATTTACACTAAATATCTTCGATCGCAAGTTTGACCACATTATTTCAGAAGCACTAACAGACACGCAAGCCTACGAAAGTTTTAAAGAACGCTTCCAAATATTTTCACTAACCTTTCATTTCCTTGCACCACATGAAAGAGATTTGCACTGCTCACACGATATTATGTTGCGCACTAAACAAACTCACACATATACCTATTATCGTTTCATCCAAAATCACTTTGACCTACACACTCCCTCCAGACAACCACACCATCGATTTCAATTCATCAATTCCAAATACACCTCACCATTCTTTCTTAACTTCACATATTGCATTAAAGATACTAACCTTCATGGTATTCTTCGAAATTATGATCCCATAATCCAAATGTATATCTTCTGCCCCATAACCAAGACCTTCAACGCCGAAGAATCCCGACCCTTCCTTATCCCACACGAGTTTGTACAACCTATAAAAATCCCCATTTTAGAATTCATCCATAACACTAAATTCAATCACAAATTATATAATCTAATCCAAAACACACCTTATGAATTTGCAGTTGGCACTGAAGAACTAACCACCATTAAAGCACTTCAATTGCTTTGGCCACTGCTTCAAACTAAAAATATCATCCGCATTTTAGCTAAATTACTAACAACTTCAAATCTCATCCACGACATCTTCCCCCATGGTTTTTTCCCCGACGACTAACAGGTAAGTATGAATTATACATATTACTAACTAATTAAAATATTAGAAACTCACCATTCTTTATCCATGTTTTCTCTAGCATTTTAGCCTTCATCCAATGATCATCTAAAAAATTCACAAAAGAAAAATAAAAAATCGAAAACTTCTTCAAACAATTTAAAAATTCTATTAATCTTTCGCACCAACAAATTAAATAAAATTAATACCAATGCAGTAAATTAGTTTTTAAATTTTTCCCACAAGCAGTAAATCTAATCATGATGAAAATTTGTAACTTAATTTTTCCCAATAATAGCAGTAAAATTAAAAATTCTATGTAGTAAATTGATAAAACGAAAATGCACTACTAACCTTTTGATATTTCCATTCATTCGCACAGAAATTCTATCCACACTCGCACAGCTCGCCCACAAAGAATTGTTTAAAATAATGAATTTCAGTTTCAAGCTTTCACACTCAACAACTCTAACACAAGATAACACGTTTCAAACTTTCCTTTAACCCGGTTGGAAAGGAATCATACACTAAACAACACTAAACAATGCAGCTTACTAAATACCACAAATCATAGAATAACAGCATGACTAAGAAAAGGAAACCAACGGTACCCAAACCGGATTAACCCAGTTTAAAACTGGATAAATTATTCTTTTGAAGACTATTATAAAGTCTAAGAAAGAAATAATAAAACACAAAAAAGTCGAAAGACAAACCCATACCACAAACAATCTGATTTTTGAAAAAAGGACACAACCAACAAGACTTAAGAAAAACCACAAAAAACCCAACATAAAACGTTGTCACATAACAGGACCTCTCACAAAAACCGCATGCAATCATACTCCCACTCCTGGCCTAACCCACCAGAAGAGGACGTCCTGAGCATGCTATAGCCGGCCTAACCCACCGCGCTACATCCACGCTTTGTGACACACACTCTTATTTTTAATAAGAGCTACTCAAGGGTGAGTAACTCTTCAAAATAACTGAACTAAAACAAAAAGCTTTTGTGAAAACAACTAACTAAAATCATAATTAAAAAATTCTGAACTAATAAAAGTTTTATAAAATGTAAATTACATTATGCAATACATAGATCAGAATACAACACCAAGGACGAACATCCAAAGACAAAACGACCCTACTACACTCGAGAAAGAATGGCCAACCACAGTCAATATGCCGCTCACAATCACAACTCAAAGGATTTAGAGGACGACTTGACTTCGCAGAAAAGGACTTCATTGAACTAGACCAACGACCACCTCGATGTTCAAGTATACGTACAGATCCGAGTAACCAGGCATCCCCTCCACGCACAATCTCCACGCCATTCCCAGACAAGATCAGACACAAAAGAAGTTCTCCACGAGAAACAGAAAAACCTGACATAGCCAACCATTCTGAAATCAGATTTGAGTTTGTTGCGAAGACACAGTCGTTGTCACAAGATGACACAACGTTTGATGTCCCTAATTCCAGCTTCCTGGAACTTCTCTAACAAGAGAAAACGGAAAAGAAATATGATGTTCGCCAAATACCAACGTCCATCATCCATCCTTCGAATTGCAGAAAAACTATTCTAAAAAACTCTGTAAAACCCGGATGGGTGGAACCTGATCTAAACTACATTTTATAATTGGATAAATTAGATATTTTACCAATGTAAAGTATTTAATATTAACCAATCATGATCCATCTAACTAACAATCCACTTATTTGTAAGTGCTGAAATTACTTGTAATTTCAGCACCAGAGAGATTTGAATTTAACTTAGAAATTAGTTGGACTCTCCCGAGTACTTCAGCAGCCGCAATAAACCAGTATACCCTAGATCTATTGAGCCTAGTAGAGACTAGTTAAACAACCTGAGACTAGATAGTATAAGAGTAAGATTAAGTTCGGTATTAGACTAAGAAGTTGCACGAATCTATCCGGCCGAAAATAAGATAGCGTGACGAGCACACGGTGTACCCTATCCGAAATTACTCTATGAGTTACACTTCGGTCCTAACTCACTAGGTCATTGCTGATTTTCAAATGCCTGAAAATTTTTTTCAGCGAAAAAACCTCGTCAAAAATAGCTGATGAAAAGAAAAACAATATTTGTAGAAAGAAACTCAAAAAAACCAACTATGCAAAAAATTCCACCACTTTTTCAAAAGTCAAACAACAAAAGGCTGCTGGTAAAATAACTCGAGAGAATGAGTTACAGAATGCTTAGGCAGTTAAATCTCATTTTATCAACTTTTTTCTGCCTCTTCTTAAAATGAAAATGATATTTCAACTCTAAGCTGTAATGAAACGTGTAAGTCGCACAATTGATCTTTTTAACTCGCCGTTTTACTTTCCGCTTCATTTTGCATTATGAAATAAATTTAACGGTTAAAATTTGTAAAGTTACGATTGTCTGTTTGGAAAAGACACTAAAAGTAACAGAATTCTGTACAAAACTAACACAAATTACATCTCAATTTTAATATTCAAACAAACAGTGTGTTTAGATAAACCTTCCTAAAATGAAGTCGAACAGCGAAATTGAGACAAAAAAATGGTTTGAGTGTTCGATTAATACAAATAAACTTCATGCTGTCAGGCTGTGGGAGTCTTTGAACGCATCAATTTTACTCGCTTTTTTATCCAAAAAATTAAAACATGTCCAATAATCAGTTGATAAAGAGTCAATGAACGCAAGGAAACACAGAAAAATTGTCTCGATTTTATTTTTCAAAAAGACAACTTTCAACTGCTGAGGAAAAAATTTGTGGCCTTAAAGTTCTTTGCATTTTCAGAAAAAAAAACTTTGATTGACTATTTTTTTTTTTAAAAAAAACTTAATTGAGAACACTGGATTTTTAATTTAGGTTTTCCTTCTGCTGGGGAATTTAAAAAAGTCAAAGTAACTAGTTACATCTAGATCTTTATGGGAACATCACTGATCTATCGGATTTTTTACTAAATTGACAACGTTAGAACAGAATATTGTACTGTATTGTTCGGCAGGCAAAACGAAAACTCAATTTGATTAGATTTTCGGAAAGTCTTATACAACTGGACAAATTTAAACGCAAATTCAGGCTTTTACTCAAGGAAAAACCTAACTTTAAGGACCAATTCGGACAATATTTACTTTGATCTTTAACTAAAAACTTACAGCCGCGACTGCAAATGATCTGAACTACCATCTGTGAAGCTCTCAAATTTAGTTTGAAGCCTTTACCAGTCTTTTCTAGGTCTGAAAATGCCAGCTTTCAACGCCTGCTCTAGGTTTTGCAACGCAGTGAACTCTTTCTCGGATAAGCCGAGTAAAAAAATTGTTCATGCAATTTGAAAAAATTTCAGCGAGAAAAATGAAACAATCAGTGTGACAAATTTACTAAACTCAGCTGTTGCCTACAATTTCGCGCGTTTTGAAAAACTTAGCGCAGACGGTGAAAACTGGCGTTTTCAGAACAGGAAAAGACTGATAGGTGCTTCAAATTAAATTTGAGACCTTTAAAGCGGGTAGTTCAGATCATTTGCAGTCGGTTGCTGTAAAAAGTTTTGTTAATTTTCAAAATGATATTGTCCAAAATGGTCCTTAAAAATAAGCATTTTAAACGTAAAAACCTAAATTTGCGCTTAAATTTGTCCACAATTGCAATAGTTGGTGGATTGACTGGCACTGATTTGTTTTGAGTTCCAGTTTTCAAGAGCATACATTTCTCGCGTAAAAAAAATCAGACACTGAGCAAAGGACAGCAAAAAGCACTGAGCATAATCTTTGACTGCTTCAATTTCCCTCTTGATTTGGAAAAAAAAGTCAAATTAAAAAAAAAAACTCTTAGAACTAGAATTTTTGCAATATATTTAATCGACCTGTTGAGTGACTCGTCAGATCGAAGAGCTGGAAAAACATTGACACACATAATTACGCCTAATTTGTTACGCGAAGTCTAAATGTATTAAGAGAGTTCAAATTTTTCATGAAAAGTTTCGATTTGTTTTGGAAAAAAATAAACTATTTCTTTTCAACTATTAGATTTTTTGTAAAGAGCAGTGGATGGATATGTTTTTAAATGCAAATCTAAGGATTTAGTGGTATAGTTACAATAATCAAGTTTTTTACTTAAGTTTGACTTTGTACTTCGTTTTAAACTTGTATCTAATGACTCAAGGACTGGGCAAGGCAAGGCAAACAATGAAGAAAAATAAACAAGCGGGTCAATCATTGATAAACTTTAATTTTTTCCCTGGCACCTCAAAAAAACGTTTTTAAAAGCGTTTTTGATATATCTAAATTCAATTGTTTGTTGAACTTGAAAATGCGCGACAAATCGCAGTTTGGAAAAAACTGTTGTAAACTATTATTTGGTTTATACTGACAAGTTGTAGATTGATTCAAAGAACAGATTCTAACGGCTAATTGAAAATGCATTTCCATCAGAACTTAAATTGGGTGAAAATTCTAACAGATTTCTGAGAAATATATTCTATCTTCTATATATAAAATAAACTATAGATGAATCAAACTTACTGTTATCAGAAGTAACGGCATTTTCATAATGAGTTGATTTTCCATCATCGTGTTCCTTGTGTATATAATTAACGAACACAGATTTTTAGTCCCAAACCTTAAAGTTTTCAACAGAAAAATAAAATTCAATGTAATCCTTTCACACTCTGGTTTGAGTATAAAACTAGTCATACACAAATGGACAATTGGAAAACAACAAAAACAGGCACTAAACAAATGTTTTTGCAACTAAATTAAAAAGTTTTCAGCGAGAAAACAGAAACTTTCTTTAAGATAACTCAAACTCAATTGCTTCGTACATTTTCGCGAAAATTTTGTGCATATTGTTTTTCAAGTTTTTGTGTTTTTGATGGTTGGAAAGAGCCATCGAAGAAAAAGATAGATGGTCGCTCTGGTCATTTGCTCTCGGTTTTTGTTAAATATTACATTTTTGAAATAAAATGTGGCCAAAGTGATCCTTCAAAATTCCGCATCTTAAAAAGGAAAAAAATTTAAGTTTGAGTTGGTACCCACTCTGTATTATTTATTTTTTTGGGGAGCTGTAAAAATACACACGCAAAAAAAGCATACAAATGTAACCAAAAAAAAATTCGTGTCTTTTTTTACATGAGAAAAAATAAAAACAAATTTTTTCTGATGTTTTTTGAAGTAAAATTCATATAAATTCTCTTTGAACTCTCCTATTTGAAGGCTTAGGCGGAAAACTTTTAGTGTCATAAATGCGATCGAGGGACCAGTATTTGGAATTTAGTGAATCGATCTACTCATTTTTAAAAAAAAAACGTTTATTTTGTTGTTTTTTCATACAAGTAATAAGTGGGCTACAGAAACAAAGACCTTAACAAGGAAGAAAAGAAATAGCAAAATATTCATTCAAAAATTAATTTTTTTTTATCAAATGACAGATATTTTGGTAAAAAATAATTAAAAAATGCTAGTTGCTAGGTGAGTGAAAAATTGAGGCTATAAGGCGAGACGAAGAAAATAAACAATCTGTAACTTTTGACGACCATTTTTTGGAGCATAATGGTGCAGAATGAAAAAAAAATAGTGGAAAGTGTGCATAAGAAAATATTTTCGAATTTCGCAACAATAGGGACTCAAAAACTATACTCAGTTCGTTTTCTGCGAAGAAAAAATAAAAATGAAATAAATGCGCGTAAAAAATGAAAAGCTCGAAAACTAGTTCAATTAAGTTTTTATTCATATGCCGGGAAAAAACTCTCAGTGAACGTTTGACTTCTCAGTTTTAAATGCTTCAAGTAAAATTTCTTCTGCCAACAGCATTAACATGTACCAACACGTATAAAAACATTTGCAATTTTATTCAATGTACCGTCTAAAAGATTTCAGAGTTGTGATCATGATAATGCGCAATTTTCTTAATGGTGGTAAAATTATATGTAAGTTACTGGTGGTAAAGGTGCCTTCAAGGGACCTTCAAGGGTACATTATAATATAAAATTTTAGTTGCATTTTTTTATTTATGAGATGCTGAAAACGAGATAAATTTTTGAGCGAAGTAGGCTTCAGCTGTCCCTAAATTAAGAACCAGCCGATGTTTTTGCCAGATTTACTCAGCCGAGGGTTGAATGAACATTCGCTGCTGATTATTACCATGTGAGTGAAGCAAGGTAATACTAAGTGATGGATTGATTGTGCTCAGATTTTTTTCTCATAGTCGAATTTTATTCATACCATTTGAAAGATTTTGATATAGAAAACGAAATCAATTTTGAACTCAAGATTACAATGATAGCGAGCAAATGTTCTTTGTAAAATTATGAAGGTTTGTAAACTATCAATTTGGACAATTAGGGATAGTTAACACACGATATATTTTGTCCTACTTTGTCCTACCTTGTGGTTTATTACAGCAATTCAAATGATATGATGCACCAGGGGTGGATCTAGAGGTTTCTCGAGGGGGATGGCGGATTTTCAAAAAAAAGTTCAAACATTTTGTCGTTTTTTTTAGGATAATAAAAGTGATTTTCCGAACTCTCCCAAAATGGTAAAAGGACCCTTTTTCGGCCTAATTTCTGCGCCGCAGTCAAAACTTTGAAAAAATAGGCCAAAATAGCGTTTTTAAGACCTCAAAATTAGTATATATTGGCACCCAAGACGACCTTTGAAAAACTTTTGGGTGCTTCAGCCAAAAATGGATATCCCAAAATAGTAAAACGGGGGACCCTTTTGGTCGGCAGGGGTCGAATCTTCGCTAAAGAATTTATGTCAATTTTGGAACCACAATTTTTGTATGATGAAAATTTATCAATTTTTTCTGCCCACAATCTGTTTGTGGAAAAAAAATTAAAATCGCAAAAAGTTTTTGCGGAGATGTGGGAGAGTTTTTTGTTCATCATGTTTTTATGCTGATCCCAATTCAGCCAAATAAGCACTCTTGCAGAAACGTCTCGAGAGATTTTAGGGAAAAACAATTTAAAAACTTTGAAAATCCAGTTGGAGAACCACAAAAATCTTTCAGAAATTTTTTAGAATGGCAGCGCAATACTTTGAAAATGTCCTATTTATTACGTTTTTTTTTTTGAAAAAACATATATAAGAAAATTAAAAAAATTTTTCTAAATGCTGAGCAGAACATCACATTGAAAAACCTGGGATAACTTTTTTGCGTCTTTTTTAAAAAGTTAGGACAATTTTTTAATCGTCCCATAGAAGTTTTTTTGGCCTGAAACTTCAATACATTTTCGATTAAGTTACTATTCTGTGGATTGCAAAAATCTGCAAAGACAACAAATTCCCTTTCGGTTTTTTTTTGGGTAATCAATTTTTTCTCCAGTAATTTTAACATAATCTGAACTTTCACTAATCTTCATTCAAGAGTTGCAATCTGATTTGAATTGAAAAAAAAACATGATTTCTTCTAGGAAGAAATCGATATGGTTGATTATTATCAAAAGAAACCAGGGTGGAAATCATTATTTTATGTTCTCGCGCTTAAGCTAAACTTAAGCATGCTACATCCATTCGAATTATGGTTTGTTTATTGTTTTAAACGATGTCCTACATGTTAAACAATGTTGCATTTTAATGAGTGTGACTCTGAAAAACTAACATAGTACTTGAAATTGCAAGTAAGAGAAATATATTCCGTTTTGGCCGTCCATCTAATGGAAGGTCAGGGGTTCGAGCCCCACCAGGAGACATTTTTTCTAACTAGCTCATTTTTTCTAAATAGCCTAGATTTAGCTACTTTCTGATCAGAAATTAGATTGGAAATAAAGAATTTTGAGAAAAAAACACAGCTTCATATAAACATTTCATAAAAAAGTTTCTGAGCTGAATTTTGGAATAGATATAAAGTTTTTCAGGTCAGAAGTCATGAATGTTTTCGGTACGGGCTGCAAAAGAAGGCTTGTATGAGGGCGTTTAGCAGTGCCGAAGTACAACAGTGCCGAAAACGAGAATGTGTTCAACAGTGCCGAAAGTTAAGAATTTTTGAATTTTTTGAGCTTTGTTAGCAAATTGTTTAAAAAAATTTAAAAAATTTGACAGTTTGCTTATTCAAATGTTTTTTCAGAAAATTAATTGACGCCGCTCTTGGGAACTTTTGTTTGTTTAACTTTTGTTTGTTTAAAACTATCAAGTATTTTTGTCGACTTCTTTTGAACTCGACCAAATGAATTTTCCGTGCTCCCAAAAAATTACTAAAAAGACCCTATTTTGACCAAAATTTGCTGAAGTTTTTAGTTATTTTACAGAGATAGTTTTTCAAGAAAATAATAGGGTAAAATAAATATTTGTTATGAACTGGTTCCAAAAAAAGAGTGTTAGATTATGAATCAACAAAAATTACAGGAATTTTACATTTTGATCAGACCATCAGAAGCTGCATCCAATCGTAATTTTTCGGGAAAAAAAACGAGTCAATTAGGCTGACAACTAATTATTATCATCTCCACAATGTTTCTGATTTATTTCTGTTCGAAATGCTTAAATCATTTTAATAAATTTTGAAAAAGATTTTCTGTTGAAAGGCTATAAAATGCTGTTTCTCACAATTCCGTCAATATAAACAAAAGAAGACCAGCAGCTAGGCAGTTAATTTCATTTGTTGTTCTTGCAAGGTCTTGCAAAATTATGTTTATTTTGAAAGAAGTTTGGCCGCGTATGATAATTATCTTTAAGATTCTTTCCAGATAACCATTGGCAGAAAAACTACCGGAACGTTGTTGATTCATTTTAAAACTGTAAAAAAACTATTCCAAACTCGTTTGGATTCCGACTAATTAGTTTTTGTAGGTTGCATTTAGCTTCAAGGTAACGCATTCCATAATGATTCTCAGTTCAATTTTTGATTTGACTGAAAAAAATGAGAGAAAGGTTTTTCTCAAAATGAGGTTTCCAAGTGATATTTGTTCAAACCGTTGAAAGACACTATCATAGGAGGCATCGAATGTTTAATAAAATAATTACACTTTAGAATTTATTCTCTTCCTTTCTTTGTGTTTCAATTGATTTGTTAATTCTTGCCTGCGTATTAACTATTAACTAAAAAATCTGTTTCAGGCAAAAATATGACAAAAATTGAATTTATTTGAAAGAACACGTTTTGTTGCGTCACATGATGTCGCGACAGAAGTCCAGTTCTTGTTCCAATTTTTGTACCGACTTTCGAAAAAAACAACGGAATATTTATGCTTGTGGTAGTTTTTCATTTTCGGTCAGTTTTTGGTCATCTAAATAATAGTTTTTTTAACAAAAAAAATTTATACCCTATTGAAGATATCGATTTCCAGAGTTCAAATGTAGCGCTTACAATTCACAAATGCACCATTACGAGGCCAGCCAAACTGTGAACTGGTTAGGCGCATATTATTGTGTCTGTATGTTCCTGGATTCCAGAGACAAGCCTTTTAACATGTTTTGTTAAAAAAACTTTGTCGCAACGATCAAAGAAAATGAAAGAACAAAAGAAGCACAAAGGGAGCGTCCTTGTTGCGGAATCCGCTTACAATGCACAAAATGCACAAGCCCCATTATGTTCGGCCTCATAGTGTTCATCAAATATTGTTGTATTCTCTCACGTTTAATTCAACAACTGCATTTGAAACTCAACAAGACTCGGGTATGCATGAAAACTCAATCAAAATGGAAAATCAACCATTCATTATTCATCAGCAGTATATTTCTCAATTATGTTCCCAGATGTTTCGCTTCAGTTGCTTTAGATTATCAACGAACTGAAATTGCAGCTTGTTTCATTGGATCAGTTTCATCGAAGCAAACACTCATTTTGTGTTGAATTGAAGTTCAGGAAATTGATATCTATTTTTGTTTCGACTTTCGATACGAAAGTAACGGAATATCTGTGATTGGGGTGGGTTTTTTTTTTCTTCAGACAAATTTAGATATTTTAACTAGCCATTTTTGATGGAATTTTAAGTTGAAAATATCGTTCAAAGAAATTTGTTGTCCTGAGCTCAAATTCGAAAAGATATTTCACCTGTAATCATTTTTCGTAAAATTATGGGGGTTTAAAGATGGCCATTACGGCCAATTTGGGAAAATTAATGCGCGATATATTTCGCGCTTTTAACGCATAAGCGGAGGTTTAATATGTCTTAGAAATCGTTCCAAATTGGTTGTAAGAAGTTTACTTGCCAAAATTGGTTTGTTAATAGGAGTGAAATCTATCACTTTATGCTTCAAATGTCATGTGGGGTGATGATTTTCACAAAAAATCTCAAATTAAAAATAAATTTTATTTTTATAACCCGCACCGAAGTTTCTCCGATTATTATCTATTATCTGGCGATTTTGTGGTCGTACAAAAAACTATTCCTTTAATAATCAATTTTCTGGTGATTTTGTGGTCGCAGAGTAGAATAATTGATTGTATGGAGAAAAAATCCATTAAAAAATTTTATTTTTATGTCGATTATATTGGAATTATAATAGATTATAATAGATTCCCGCAGCGAGCGCCCATGGATCATAATCGATTATATTTTCATAATATGTTCCGCAATAAAATGACAAAATAATCGATTATAATCCATTAAAAATCCTTATATTTTTTTTTTGTCAAAATAATCCATTATAATCGATTTCAAACAATTATAATGGATTTTTTGGAGGGTTATTTCATGAAATTTACAATTTATTCAAAGTTATCTTATTGCCTGTTTAGTGCATTTGATACGTATTACGCTTCATAAAATGTTACATTTCAGAACAAAAATTCTATACTTTTTGATCTCTGTTTTTATATTCGTCGCAGTTTAACGCTTCATTTTACTGTTGATACGTATTACGCTTCATTAAATGTTACATTTCAGAACAAAATTTCTATACTCTTTGGTCTCTGTTTTCAAATTCGTCGCAGTTTAACACTTCATTTTACTGTTTTTTTTTACCACAACCCCCCCCCCCCCAGTTTATACAAACCCCCCCCCCCCCCAGTTTACGCCCCTCCCACTCCCACTATTTACCCTCCCCCAGTTTACCGTTTTACAATGGGTTTTTTTTACCTATCCCCCCGTTTATGCCCCCAGTTTACACCCCCTTCCCCCAGTTTACACCCCCTTCCCCCAGTTTACACCCCCTTCCCCCAGTTTACCCTACCCCTTCAGTTGGGGGGGGGTTAAAAAGCTTGAGGGGCCGAAGGGATGACGTTGAGGCATTCCCGCAAAATTTGCAAAATTTTGAAGAAAAAAAATCGAATTTAGTTCTAAAATTAAAATGAATTATAATCTAATATAATGGATTATAATAGATTTTTATTTCATATGCTTTTTATCCGAGAAGCTTCA
>NC_087066.1:9055115-9253522 GCF_963678635.1 Symsagittifera roscoffensis | reverse complement strand
CAATATGCTAAAACAACTTCCTTGAATTGTGACATTGAAATTTTTTTCGAAATTGAAACTGAAAGATGTGGGAAAGTGAAAAACAGCCTAAAACAATTTATTGTTCCGACATTCGATACGAAAGTAACGGAATATTTGTGCACGGGGTGGGTTTTTTTTTCTTCAGACAAATTTCGACTTTTTATCTAGCCATTTTTGACGAAATTTTTTTTATATCATTCGAAAGGTATTGTTGTCCTGAGCTTAATAGCAGTCGAAACATTCAGATTGTAAACCTATTATAACTCATTTTTTAAAAACGTTCAAATCGATTAAAATCGTATCAAAAAAGAATTAAAGGCTCTTTTTCCTTTCTACAAAATTTTACAAAAAAGATAATTGTTCACCTTCTTTTGATTGTTATAAAAACTGTCATGCAGAGGTCAAATAAGTTGTTCAATTTTTTTTCTAATTTTGTAGAAATCAGTTGCAATCCATGAAAAAGGATATTGTTGCTGTGAAAAAAAATTAAACATTTTATATTCAATAACTCTATATTCAATGATTTTAAAAACTTAAACAGGTTGACCACAAAATCAGAATATAATGGAATCTTGATTTTAAATTCAGTCCAATTTTGTCTGCTAACTTGGCGTGAAATCTGGGGAAAAACGGAAAAATTATCCAAAAAAGTAATTAGTGGCACCGTTTATGCTTAACTAGCGGTTGCGCTGAAGACTAAATGTGTTGATCACGGTTTAATCAGTCTGCATATCAATTTTCATAATAATAGGACAATCATCAAAATTACTTGTAAAAATTTGCAAATGATGGGGGGAGGAGCCGGGGTGGTTTCTGGCGCTGTAGGGCAAAGCTAATGAATCCTTAAGAATCGTAGAACTTCTAATAAAAACTGAGATGAACATGTTTTAATTTTTTCCCAAGAATTTATTATCAAATTCTTCAATGAGTGAGAATTGAGTGCAATCCAAAAAACGTCGGCACAATGTGTTCGCGCCAACGTTGAATCAAAAGAACGTTGTGTATTTTTGAAAATGAAAAGTCATAGTTTTCTGGTATGCACACCGTTTAAAACTTTATAGCATGTGCATTTTATTACGAAAAATGTTACTGTATACAGAAATGTAACAAAAACTCTGAAAACAATGTATGACATCTTTTATAAAAACAAGTGTATGATATCTTTTTGCATCTCTTTTTGTACCCTTGGGCCCTTGTTGTTCGCTTGTTGGGAAGATGTTCCAATCAAAAGCTAATTATTTGCAGATCATGCCATTGAACAGCCTCATTTAACTGTTTTCAAGTTTGTGGTAACACAAAGTGGTAACGATGGAACAGAAGTATGGTTGGGTTCAGTTTTCAAAAATATGAGTTCGTAGTCCAAGTAATTCGTTGTATTTTTTCTTTCATTTTCAGCAAAACACATTAAAAATGAGAATCATGTTACTACTACACTTGAGTGAAAAAAGATCGGTTTTGTCCAAACCCTGTGATGCTAAGAAGAGATAAGGGATAAAAAAAACTAACACGAGAGATATGACCAATGGGCGTTTATTGACTGCCTTGTGCAGCACTTTAACCTCGGCAATGCATAGGATCAAACATGTAGACGAAGAAATTGGCTGTTTCTTTTTAAAAAAGAACAGTCCGCCTATCTGGCAACAAGGATGTTTTCTTGTTTTGACAATTTGAGTCTCGAATTTTCAGAGCAAAGGATATTGTTTTTAGTTCCACAACGTTTTTTGGCAGCATTTTAAGCATTTTTGTGAGCGTTTTTAAGCACTTTTTGGAAGATTTTCACAGAAAAATCGTGGATCCAGTTTAAAACAAGTATTTGTTTTATCCTATTAAATTCTTGATAATTTATCTCTGTGAAATATTTAAACCAATCATGATCCATAAACAACACTTACAATAAGTTGTAAGGCTGAAACTGATTCTAGTTTTCGCCAGATCATATTAAATTTACCTTAGCAAACAGTTGCTCTTCTCCAGAACAGTTCCTGAAATCTTATCTTACAAACACCAGTAAACAATAGATCTAATGAGACTAGGAGATATAAGAGTGAGATTTGGATCGGTCTTAGACTTAGAAGTTGCACGAACCTATCCGGCCGATAAAAAGATAGCGTGACAAACAGGTGGTGTACCTTTTCTGAATTCACTCTGTGAGTGAGTCACCCCGGACGTAAACTCATCTGGTGCGGCCAAGAGTCTCAAACAGACCTCTACAATTGAGATTCAGCAAATTCAAAATAGACTTAAGGTCTAAGATCCAAACACATAACACAAAATGCTAAGAAGTATTGAAATATTACCTCCACGTCTCAAAAAGTATAATCAATACCAAGAAGTATTCAAGCTTACACCAGGTCAAAACCCGACGAGCGGACCGATCTTCTATGTCGTGAAACGAAAAAGCAGACTGCAACAACTGCTTCTCTACAAAATTATCAATGCAGTACGTTTTCATTCACTGATATGAAATAAATTACTTGGACCAGTAAGATTCATTTCCAAGATTTATATCTCACCATGATGTATAACAAGTAATAAAAATTACCAAGACGGTAGATCTAAAACAACAAAAAAAAATTTCAGAAGTCTGCAGTAACTTAATGATTTTTGTAAAATTAAAACAAATTGAATAAAAAATACAACGGTTAGTTAGTATAAAAATTTAACTTGGTTTCATAAAAATTATATTAAAGTTCCTTTTTTTTCAGGGACTCATAATCTCATATTCTCATCTATCGTCCTTTTTGTTTCTTCATATAAAATTTAGCACAAACTCACTCAAAAAACTAATATCATTTAAATCTTTGAATTAAAAAAATATCTCAAAAATCTAAATATTTCTTGAATCTTGTCAAAGCCTATCCTTGTTTTAAACAACCTAACTTTTCTTTAAACCAGATCATGAATTCTGTCCTTGTTTTTTTAATTCTCAAATTAATTTTAAATTTAAAATCAATTCAAAATACTTGATCATCAAGTCTTTCCTTGGATCAATTAGAACAATTTTGGTCTCAACACCTCTTGATACTAGTGTCTAACGACCGCAAACGTCGATTCACTCTCCATTCTTTACAAACGACCCAGGGCTAACTGAATATTTCCAAATAACTAGCCATTATAAATAAAGTAAACACTGAAGAACTTCGGTTACTCGTCCTTCACTTCAGCCCCTTCTCATAATCGACCCAGGTTAAAACAAATTAATACAAGCAAGACTTAAAATAAAATCCAACGATCTATATGGGTTCAGATCATACCTGAAACTTGTGGTTTTATTTACTATTCTCCAACCCTTGATCACAAATTAAACTCTTTTTTTTTCTCTAACACTTACAAAACTTAACCACTTGAGAAAGCATAGAATAACGAATTGATGTACTCTCTCTCTAACCCAAATATACCCGACAATCTATCCCCCAGGATTAAATTAACGTCACAAAAATTTAATGGATTTACAAATTATGAAAGAAAAAACCTAATCCTTGGATTTTGCAACCATCACTCGAACACTTATATCAAGAATTTTTTGAGAAACAAGCAAGTCGTCATAAATGTAGAAAGATACGACCTTGTAATTACAACGCAAAAACAAAAGATACGATACATCAGATCGCAAAAACATACAAAAAACGCAATAGTCACAAAAACAAATCAATAAGTCAAAATTATACTGAACTCGAAACGCAGTTTCAGAATCTGGCTCAACAACAAAACAAGAACTTCAAAAATCTCGAGATCTAATCCACGGCAAAAGTTGCCAATAGACAACCAAAAATTTTTTCAGAATCAGAATCCAAAACAGCATCATCTATATAAGGTAAAAGTAGAATAAAAAATCATATTTTCGCAAACCAGTAAGACTCTATAATTGGAATCAACCAACAGACATATTGAAAGTTACACAATAACTGTAACTCCGCACAAAAAACTGATTCGATAGGATGATAATTTTGACAATGACTTTTTCCTTACCTTCGTCATTAATCCACAAATTGATCACGCAAGAGCACAAGTACTACAAATTTGCCACAGTCTAATCGAACATTTGTTTCAAAAACGAATTGTTCTATGTAAACTAGAGTTTCCTGAAGTAAAAACTAAAAGACAAATACTTGATTACTTCTTACGAGTCATCAATAATATCACTTCACATTACGGCATGTTTTGTTATCGAAATTTTACCATCACAACATCAAATCAACCACCACACCGAATACAAACAGATGATATATTATTAGTTTTCTCAAACGTTTTCACAGATTATATCAAAAACTTTTCAACATCGAAACTCACAAAGAGCAAACTCATTTTTCAAGAAATCAGTTCCATTTTTTTCATCATTTACAGTTATTTTTCTATCTTAAAATCAAATTTAACTTTTAAGTATCATCACTGCAATCATCTCGACACGCAATAGTGAGACGCCAAATATTTTTTTTCTCACGGTTCCTTGACTCAATTCGTGAAACACTCACCGATAGTGAAACATCAAAAAAAATTTAAGTTGTTTTACAAAAAAGTCGAGCATGTTTCATTATAGATTATTTCCAATAAAATTTAGACCTAAAATTACTAGCAAAAAAATTATTTTAGACCAGACAAACGACGAAACATTATTAGCGCACGAACCATATTATGTATGGGACCATGGATGGTCTCATGTATTCTATTTTAACATCAAAATGATTTGTCAAGTTTAGCAATTGCAATTAATTCCGAACGCATAGATTATCTCGAAGCAACTCCACTAGCAACTGACACCAAATTCTTATTTTATAACGCAGTTTTTAATGAATGGACAAGAATTATTAGTTTAGAGTCAACATTTATCAATACAAAGGAAACACCCTTAACGGTAGCAAAAACTTAACACAACAATATATCCAAACTCCCTCATAGTTTTTAAACGAAGAAACAGTTGAAACCCTAGCTGTAACAACACAACAAAGTATATCTCCTTTTCATCCAACACTTACAACACCACACAATAAAACTAAAACTCATTTTCCACCAACAAAATTACAACCAACAGTCAAACCATCAGTCATTTCAAATATTCACATATGGATTATCAAAAAAATGGACCAATATCTAAAAATGGACCACCTAACAAACAAAGGCTTACAATTGGGAATACCTTTATTTCGCTAGTTTACGCGCAATATTGGTTCGCGAAATTATGATGTGAATTTGTGAATAAACGTATTCCGCAAAATTAAGATTTTTTCGCTGATAATAACCTTAATAAACCAATAGCGAGACCACTCTATACATCAAAAAGTCAACCACATGAAAACAATTATACCCAACAGGCACCAAAACCAATTTCGAACTGAAAGTTATCAATATTTTCAACTAAATAAAAAGCCAACTAAATTGAAATTCAAAAGAAGCCAACCACACTATTCTGAAGATGGAGTTTATATCCATGAAAACCAACAACAAAAAATTAGCAATCAACAAAAAAAAATCACCGAAATAATATAGATTGACCAACCGATATTTTTTATTCAGTTATTTTCGAAACCTTATAAAAACTCTCATTAACCAAGGCAACATTTCTCAAAAACTCTCAACAACTCTCAAAAAATCAAATCACAAGTTTTTCAAAAACACCAAAGACAGCAGAATCAATTCAAATGACAATGAATTCATACCTTATGGTTGGATCATCTATAACATTTAATAGCCCACTCATGGTATTCACAGGTACAGATCCTGAATACTCAGTAGAAGACTACTTATATGCTGTTTTTGCTAAATAATCTTAAAAATATGCCCAGAACCTATAAACACACCACTTCATCAAAATTGGACTCACAGACGCACAGCACTGATCTAAAACCACGCTCGATGGCGCAGCCCAAAAATGGTTTTCACTTTTAGCCATAAAATTAAATCCAATTAGAAACGATCTACTCAGAAAATTTTTCAAATGTTTTTCTCTGCTCTGAACGAAACGAACAATATAATTAAATTTTATGCAACCAAAATTCGTAGACTTCCGAATGAAACAACAAAATAACCCGCAGTAGGAATCGAAACCCTTGTACGGAAAACTTTTTCTTTCCATAAACATGATTACAAAAAAAACGAAACTGACTGAGATTCTAATGATGATCTTAGCACCACAATTTCAAATAAATGCAGCAAGAAAGAGCATCACATTCATCCTCAATTTGTGAAAATTAGTAGACAATTTAGAAAAAGCTGAAATTACAATGAAACGAGAGGAAAGAGAAAAATTAAAGCTACCTTACGTAAATTGTTTTGAAACAACCACTTCACGTTTTATTAATCAATACCTAAGACTCTGAAAATGAATTAGCAGAAAAAGTTACTCGAATCCTGAATATCAATGAAAAGAAACCAAGTTTTAAAGGCAAACCTCCTCACAAAAATGGTGTTACTATTGTCGCTGATTAGGACATAGCATTGCTGAATGCAGGCAAGAATATCAAAATAATTTGAATAGACCAACAAACAACCTCGAACCGAACAAATCTTTTTGTCAACACATGAAAAAGTTTTATAGTTCACCGAACAAAATCATTCAAAGAAGTAAAAGCTCAGGAAAACCCTTCCCAATTAGCTACACTAATAACAGATCACAATCCCCTAATTCTATTAAGTTTCACGGAAGATCACCAGATCGTCGAAGTTCACAAAACTATTCACAAAGTCGATTTAGAATATCAAATAGTCAAAATAATCAGAACAGAAATCAATCATCTAGATCGAAATCTAAAAGGAGAAATTACTCGAACTATAACAGAAATCGCTCATATTGAAACGCTCGGAATTGAGACTGTTCCAGTGACCGTTCAAGAAATTCTTCAAGCAAACGCAATCAAAATTTTTCAAATAATCATAGCAGAAACTACTCTAACAACAGATCACAATACTATTCTAACAATAGAGCGTATAATAAGAATTATAATGGTAGATCACGTGATAATTCTAGAAATAGAATCAACACCTATCAAAACAGATCATGAAATTAATTTCAGTCACCGTATCGAAACAAATCACAATATTCAAATCTACAAAATCAAAACTACAGAAGTAGTACACCAAAATATCAACGACAAATAAATCAAATACAACCTACAAATGAAATAATTCCACGACCTCTCAGGTATTAACAATACAGAACAGTAATGACAATACAAAAAGAAACACAGATTATTCACAAATTCCCTTTATTTCAAACCATTATTTCAAATATCAAAATATATAATTGTACAACAACAATTTTTGACAATATGAAATTTTCACTATTCTTAAATTAATCAGCAAGAATTTGAAAAATTAGCAGAATCTTATCAAAAAATCCCATGAATAATGCCACATCAAAAGTTGATTTAGAGAAAAAATATTCACCACTACACCTTCCACTCAAACCCGACGAAGTTTTCAAAAAACAAGGCGCAAGTAAATTTCCAATTCACTCACAGGACAAAGTAAACAGGCTTTTAAAAATTCTTAAACCATACAAAATTATTTCACGAATAAACAAAAAACAACAATCCAAAGGAAGTACATATAAAATCCAGTAAGTATTCTTGATAAAGGAGAATCACTAAAATCGTTTTAGATATTTAAACTCGATATTTAAACTCTCCAATTGATGAATCAAAATGCAATTGGCCCTTAAAGTCAATACAAGTATACTCAAAAAGATAAATGGACACTTTTATAGCAACGTAGATAAAAATAATGCGTATAATCAAATGCCCTTGTATGAACAATCACGTCACTTGTTACAATTCGTTATTGAAAATCAACATTACGACTTCAATGGATTACGTAACGGCATATCTATTGGACTAGCATCTTTTTCGGCCTTTATGAGTAAAACTTTCAGACCATTAATTTTAGGTGAAAATCTCATTACATATTTAGCTGGTGTTTTCATACAATAGTTAAACAAAATAATATATGCATAAAGTGTCGTTGAAAAAAACAAACTATTTTTTTTCAAAAGAAACATAAAAGCAGCCCCAGATTTTTTTCCCTCGTGTGAAATTTCTTGGACATATTATCGAAGGCACCGCATTAGTACCCTTAAAATCCTGAATCGATGAAACTTTAAAAACTCCATCCAACATCTAATAAAAAGAAAATCCAAAAAATCCTTGGAATGCTGAACTTTTTTAAAAATAAGTTTATAAAATGCAAATATATATCAGACCATTCTACAACTTTCTTGACAAAAAAAAACAACTCTGAATGGACTTTAAAACATCAAAAACAATTCGATGAAAATAAAACGCTTCTAACCGAAAAAAATGTCAAAACAATTCCAGACTCGAACCAGCCATTCTACGCTATGTGCGAACTTCCAATTTTGGAATTAGCTCAGGATTTTTTTAAAACATATCAAGGCACCAAAAAATCAACCCCTATGTTAGCAAGTTCTTGATTTTTTACACTAGCAGAGCTCTGACTCTCCACAATAATGAGAGAATGAAAAGCAATCATATAAACGTTAGCAGAAGACCAAATTTTAATTCTTGGATCAAAGCATTCAATAGTTTTGTTTATATATCATGCAAGTATTTTTTTCTTTCTACACAGAAATCTCATCCAAACCATAGAGTTTATAGATTTCAACTAATTTTATTGAAACTTCGATACCTACATCAAGTTTCAACAGCTGGCAAAAAAAACCAATCTTCACCAGTCACACTTAGTCAAAATACACCACGCTAACCAGTTGCACGAAAAATAACTGTAGAAGTACCAAAAAACATAAAACTATTTCTCGCAAAAAAACGAAATATCACCACGAATAGATTGTAATTATGCGGCCAAAATTGACTCCAATACTAAGCAGAAAAATACGTAAGAATTTTTTCCACTCTAACTAGACTGCCAAAACAACCACTATGAAGTAGATTTCTTAGGTAAATGCACATTTAAACCTATACCATTTTCAATAACTAAAAAAACTGAAAACAAACCAAAAAACTACAACGAATCAATTCATTTTCAATATTAGAGAAGAAAACCTAATGAATATACAAAAAATTGTCGAGCCCTCCCGAATCAAGTCAAAACTATACAATCAATAAAAATTTGTTTTACAAGAACCTTAGGATAATCAACCACTATCAAAAAACGAAATTCAAAATTTTTTTCTCACTAGCACAGAAAAAATAACACTTCAATTACTACAGACATATCAAAACCTTCAACCTGTTAAAAGACAACTCAAATCTTGGCACAAATACAAACAAAACCCAATAAATCCGATATCACAATTTTATGAAATGACACTTTGCTCCGATATATCCGAAAATTTAACAATACCACAACAAATAAAAATACTGACATTTCAGAAGACCATTACCTAGAAATGAAAGTATCCTGTTTACCACTAAGTCTAATGTTAGTCGCATTTCACATATCACATTCTTTGAATACGAAAATACTTAAAGGATCAGAAAAGACATATTCAGTTTTCACACAAAATTTCTTTGAACCAGATACACCAATAAGGATATAAGTTCTATGCAATGACTGTATTACATGCCAGTTGATACATAAGGACCTATATCCCATTACTCAGAAGGGATTTTGTATATAATGGTAATAGTAGGTTGATTTACACATTATATAGCAATCAACCCTGTACCCCATTGCAACGCTTATTTTCCATGCACAACCCTTTATGAACACTGGATAGCAAAACTTGAACTACCTGAAATCCTTGTCACAGATAAGGGAGCTGAATTCATAAGCAACGAAAAAAATACTTCAGTAGTATATGAGTGAGGGAGAGTGGGGGGTGGGTGGAGACCCCCATGTATTAAGATAGGGAATAGAGTATCCGGTCTCCAAGCTATGTATTAAGATAGGGAATAGATTTCCAATGTATTAAGGTAGGGAATAGGTTTCCCATGTATTAAGATGGTAGGTTTCAGATGGTAAGTTTCAGAAAATTTTTTGGCGCCCGAATTTCTTGAGTTCGATTTTGCCAATACTTGCGTTTCTTAGTCAACTACTACAATTTGTGATATGTAAGGACTATCTTGTCTTACAAAAATTCGATATGATAAGTTTCAGAATTTTTTGAAAATTTTTAAAGTTTTTTTTGCAAATACATTTTATCTTGAAAAAACAATTTTTTATTAAAAAATGAAAATTTTTTTTTGGATGGTAAGTTTCAGATGGTAAGTTTCAGATGGTTTTTTTGGATACTAAGTTTCAGATGGTACGTTTCAGATGGTTTTTTTGGATACTAAGTTTCAGATGGTAAGTTTCGACGAAAATTAAGTTTCGATTTAGAGTATGGGATCATAAACTAATACATCACGGAATAATTTTTTTCTCGAAAGAATCTTAAATTCTTATTTCATGTTATTTATTGTCAAGAGGGAATTATCTTTGACAGGTTAGTTATTCCGCTCCACAGCATATCAGGGGAATCTTGACAGCTCCTCACGGTTGATTACTTTTATATCCCACTAAATCTTTTTTCCGCAGGTTATCAGGAGAACGGATGACAGGTTCATTACACTTGTTATTTTTATGATTTTTTTTATCTGTTTTCACATAATTATCTCACTTATTTTTACCTCAACTGGTTTATTTATTCTGTCATATTTCTTGCTACAATTCATTTCAGTTCTCTTTTATCACTTTGTCTTTAATCTTTAAAAAATTCCAAATTTTCCAATAAATTATCATCCAAATTTATCAATTGCTCTGCCACGGTAAAAGTTTACACTGAGAAAAACATAGTATCATATTTTTTTTGGTTCTGATATTTTTGTGTAATAATTTTTCCATCTTTCTCAGAGTAAACTTTTAAGAAAATTATACAATTTACTATCCATATTTCATCATCATTCTCCGTATTTCATCAAAGGGCTAGTTGCTAAGATGCTTTTTGTAAAAAAATTTAAAGAATTTAAAAAGTTAAATTACATAAATAATCAAAAAATTCACTACATCGTATAGTAAAATTACTGCAAAAATTTACACTTACAAAAAAAATTCACTTTTACATAAAATTACTGATAAAATTCAAAACATACACATCATGAACATTATTCAAGTTCTTCTGGAAGAATTTAAAAAGGAGAAATGCTGAATAAATTGCGTAAAAACCACACAAATTATCAGTTTTTTTTAGCTTTCGAGGAACCATTCGTCGAAACTTTTTTGTCAAAAAAGGGTAAGTTGATCTCTTTCTTCCCAAAGAATCAGCAAAGTAGTAGCTTTTATCCAGTCGAGCAATCATAATCCAGTGTTCTCCTCTATCATTGCTTGGGGCTGAGTTAATAATTGCAAAAGAGTATTTTGTTAGTTGAGGTACTGTGTCAGAAGGGAATGATCCCATGTACTTGAACCTGAGCTCTGGATTTCTTTCAAAAATTTGCAAAAGAGAAAAATTATCCATCTTTGCAATTTTAGGCTGATTTACAGCTAAAAAAGAAATTGATAGTTTGATAGTGTACTTTAGGTTAAAAAAAGGAAGAATAATGACTTACACACATTTAGGAATTGAATCAACAAAGTCCCATACACAAGCCTTATATAGTGGGCAAAGTTTATTGAATACTGTTTTACAGTCTAGGTTGAAGAAGTGTCTCGGGTTTTCAATTAAACAGCATCCCTTCTCTATTTTTTCTGGAGCTTTAGGTCTGAAGAAAGACAATATAGATAGTACAGAGATAATAATAAAGAAAAGTCCCAAAAAAGTTACAATATTTTTATAGGAACCTGAAAACTCAAAACACTTAAACATTTTTAGCGACTGTTCCGAATTTGTCAATTTGAATATTTGATAGTCTTTCTCTCAAGACTATCACTTCCGTTACTTGCTCCAAGGGAAATTGGAAAAACATTTCTAATCTCAAGCTTTCTCCAATAAGTTCTGGATAATGCAAGTGTTCAGCGGCATCCTGTAGTGAAGTCAAGTCGAAAACTAGAATATAGTGATTTTGAAAATCTTCCATAGGAAGAGCTGGAAAATCTTCGTTAAACTGCATTGCTTTCATTGTTGTTACATAGGGTCGACAAGGAGAAGTTGTATCTAATGAAATAATTGCTCTTCCACCCCGAATAATTCTAAGCTCTCTCAAATGAAATTGTTGATAATTGAAAGGAATTTCATAAAAAGATCCCGCAACAGCCGAATTTGTATTCATTGCAACAGCTATCTTTCTGATTGGGGCATTATTGAAAACATTTTCCTGAATAAACTGGTTTTGACGAGAGGGAATGATAAAGGTTCTTGCTATAGTTTCCATGTAATTGTAATGAGCAGGTTCCCTTTCCAGATTCCATTGCAAATATTGATGATTAGGTTCAGCAACTAAAATTCTTCTTGTAAACAGTGAACAATCAACTATTTTCAGACTGACATTTGGATTATCAGATAACATGTAAAAATTAGGTCTAGCTCGAATAAGTTTAAAACGAACTTTGGTATTTGGTAGCAACAGTTTTTCGCAAGTAAACAAATCAATGGCGAGCCTCCCATAGAGTGAAAAAGTTATCCCTGTTCCCAAGGAATTTGCTCTATCAGTGAATGGATACATATCAAATGCATCAGGATTTTCTTCAAAACTGTATCCATGGCAAGCAAGAATTCCTTTATTACTCACTGCTGACGAGTTGAATTCGTTCGATATCTGTGCCTTATGAGGATATAATTCATTGGCATTGTAAACCATTGTATTGTTAAAATAAACTTCACAGTTGGAGAATAGAGAATGTAGTAGATTGTTTGCATAAGTTAAGTAAGTTTGTGGTTCCTCATCTGAATCTTCCTCCGATTTTGTTTTATGTTCTGCTTTTTCTTTTTTGAAAGCATCAAACAATCTTCCTTTGAACAGTTGAAGCTTTAAGCTAAGATGGGTATCACGCATATCCAAGTAGAGATTACGACCCGTTTCAAATTCAAACTCAATACTGCTTTCATCCAGAGAAGTACTGGGAATACTTCTTGTGTGTAAGATGACATAATTGAGACTTTATCAAAAATCTCCAAAGAAGAATTTGTAAACGCTCCATACCGAAACTGACTACTTTGATTTACACTCATTTTATCTTGTCAAAAATGTCTTTGCGAGAGCGACTGATTTTTGAACTACTCTTTCGAGAAATGGTTCTTCTTGTTCTGCGCTTGGATTTCTTTTTTCCACCTCCCAGCTGTTTTCAAACTGTTTTTGTTCCAACATCTTTTGCAAACGTTTTGAGTTTTTTTCGTCCACTGACAACTTCTCCAATCTCTGGAGCGGTAATTTCAAATAAATCTGCTTCGATTCTTTTTGCAACTGGGACTATATATTTTTTAATGAAGGGAATTGCAGTTCTCCCAAGAGTTTGTGCAAGAGCACCAAAACCTCTTCCACGCTGCCTTGCATGTCCACAAAAAATAGGAAAATTAGCTGAACTTTGAGCAACCATTTCGTATGAAGTATAAATCAAAAATGATTATCCGAAATCTTGCGAAACAAGAGGACAACTCGTGTAATTCCTACGGACACAAAAGGAATTTTTTCACCTGTAGTATCCCTTAGTTCTATTTTTATGCTGTGGAAAAAGTTTTTTAATAATTTTTAAAATTGTAGATTTTTGAAGGATTGATAGTTCATGTACTGTCCTGTAGATATTATGTCTCCATTTTTTACTTTGGAAATGAAAGGAATACAACGCAGTAATGGAGTTTTTGTATCGCCTACTATAATATATTCTATAATAACACTATAAATCATTAGGGAATGTATTCTTATAATGTCGTAAGAATACTGAGGATAATGTGGTCCTTTTCTTTTCATTATAACACCTGTCTGATTTTGTTCTAAATCACAACCAAAAATGTGACTCAAATCAGCACTTTGAATTATAAACACTGATTGATCCTCAGGTAAATGAATGGCCATTTTTTGTGTAATCTTATCTACTGATACATAAATTCCGTTATATTCATATTTTTGTGCTCCTATACGTTTTCGAACTTTGTCATTCATGGCTACAACTATATCAACAAAACTTGGATACAATCCAGGTTCAACATGCATCGGTTGAATTTTTCTTTTTTCCTCAGGACTTTCTCGTCCATCTACGAAAGTAAACTTTCCCTCTGTAACGTTTTGGTACAAAGAAGGGTACGATATTTCTGAAATAGCAACCTCCCATTCTCCTTTTAGTTGTATTTGTTCCGGTAGAAAATTTGTAAAGGAACTAAGACTGTTATTCGGATAACAATTAAAAGAAGCATTAGAAACTAGCTCAATAGTAAAAGAATCCATGACAACTGATCGATAGAAACTCAATTTAAAAAATGACTTACCACTTATCTGAACATTTTCTCAGCTCTTTTTCATAAAATTTTCCCAGAATTTCTTCTTTTTCGAGATCTTTGATGATGTATGTTGGAGGTTTTTTTGTAGATATTGCCGAAATTTTAAAAATTTCATCTGTAAATTGTGACTTGTATCCTTTTCGGAACGGAATATCATTTTTCGAAATTCTAACTCTATCACCAAGTTTGAATTTTGGTTTAGTATATTTCTTGAATGATTTGTTATACAATATTGATAAAAAATCACTGTTTTTCACATCTCTGGGAGGTTTTCCAATTGATCGATTTTTGCGGCAGTTCAATGTAGAAACAAATTGCTGCAATTTGGGGATAAGTTTTTCGCCATGATCTTCAATGTAACGATAAATTATATGTTTTAAAGATTGAATTGCTCTCTCTGCAAATGCAGCTTTGGTTTCACTCATTGTTGAGTAAACTTCAATGTCTTTCTCCTTGCAAAACTTTTTAAAATTCCCCCATATTCTGTTCCTTTATCAACCCAAAGTTTTTCAGGAGTGTTTTTTCGAGAAATCATTCTTCTAAAAGCTTGTAAAGTGTCTTTGGCATACTTTGTTTTCATTGTTTGAACTCTGACAAATCTCGAAAAAATATCTACAGCAACTAATAAATACTTGACTCCATTGTTTTGACTAGCTAATTTGTCTACAAAAGCCAAGTCCATACACCAGATTTCATTGATATATTTAGAAAACGCTTGAAGTTTTCGGAAAGACCTGATTGGTGGACCAAATTTTGTATACGATGTCTTGGTTTGTAAAAACTTTTCTACTTTCTTTTTTGATAAACCACTCGCTTTACTCAAGTTTTGAATAGAACCGTACGCAGCTCTGCCCCTAGAATACAATCTGTTTAGCCTTACCTTTTCAGATTTTGAAAGGGATCCAAGTTCCTTTATCTTTTGCTTTGGCATTCTTGTTAATAACAAGTTTAGGAGGAATATGTGTTGCTTCCAAAATTGTAAAGTAAATATCTGGAAAATCGGTATTTTTCGCTTTAGTGCACACACAAAGTCTACAATAGATTCTTTTGTATCTCGATTATCCAATATAATATTGTCTGACTGGCTGATTTTAATTCTAGGAGAATTCAAAATTAAATCAATGATATGCTTATTGTTGCTCGTTTTCAACCTCGCATTTACAGCTCTGTAAATAGAATCAAAATTTTTTGGTACAATCTCCTCTTTTTCTTGCTTTTGTTCCAATTTTTTTTCTTGGAAGTGTACTTTGTGATTGATAAACTGAGTACGGAATTAAAACAAACTGTTCCATACTATGTCAATCGTTTAATGACAAAAGGTGTGATGATAGATATCAATTGTAACCCTTTAGTTGAACTTAAAATAATTCTTCTTTTGTGTAGAGGAGTTCTTTTTTGTGTTAGTTCTGAAATTTCTTTTCGATATTTTACTACGTCTTCTTTCCGAAGATTTCGAAGCTCTCCTCTTAATAGGTTTACTAAACACTCGCTCAGAAACTGAATGAAATCTTTTGGGAAATTGAGAATGAATTGTTTTCGAAGCCTTAGGGAAAATTTTTGAAATATTGGGAGAATAGAGACGTATTGTGTACTCATCGTCCAAAAATTTTGTCTCTACTCCAGCTGGTAAGTAAAATTTAGTTGGAACTGAGCCACTATTAGTGCAATATCTAAGTGAATCAACTGTTTTTGGGGTTAAATCAATAAGTAAATGACCATAAGGAACGGATGTTGCATCTTGATACCACTCTTTCAATTGAGATCCTAGGCCTAGTTGTTGACTCAATGTATTGATTTGTAAAACATCCCTCGGCGACTTGAACAAGACTATGTGTGTATTTTGTAACTCTACATCTCGTCCTGATTTGCTTTGATGAAATAAATTGTGTTTGATGTATATTGTATTCAGACCCCTGTGTCTCCCCGCAGTAGCAATTTTTACAAATTGTTTGGAGTTTGAAATTTCTTCACAAGAATCATCAAATATAAGCAAATACTTAGTTCCATTATTGGGGAGATTTTCAATCAAGTCAAAATCTACTCCTTGGATAAATTTAAGGTTTTTTCTTTGCATTTGACTATAAAGAGGTTGATAATGTTGATAAAAATAAAAAATTTTGTCGAACGCTGGTTGAAAAGTACCAATTTTCAACCAATTAAAAATAAGATGCGATTTTCCAGATCCACTTGGTCCAACTAGGGAAATAAAAATTCGTTCTTTGGTAGATATTATTTTATTCATAGCTTTGGAGAAGGTAGAATATAACCGACTGTACTTGATAAAATAGCTACCCAAACTGTTGTTTCTTCACATGTTGTGGATAACATAATTCGAACGATTGCACATACTAGCATCAAAACTTTAACAAAAAATTGGCACAAAAAAACTAAAAGAGATCTACATGTACGTCCAAACAATTTCCATGATTTTCGTTCATGATTTTCTTCATCAAAAACAAAATTTCCTAATTTACGGGTTTGTCACATTGATCGACCATCTTAAATCTAAAAAGAAAAAGTTGACAATGAAATTTAATTAAAGTTTGAAATTGGTAGAACATTAAGAATAATATAATTTACAATTTGTTAAAAAAACATCGTTTCAATGATCCGTATGCAAATGCTTTTCTTTCTGCACAGTGAAGAGTTTTTGCATGACGAAATGGGTAGTTGCTACACCTCCAATCATATTCTTCATCTTTGAATATCAAAAACTGAACTTTAGGGCAAGCGTAGTCATCCAAATTAATAATCTTTGGTTCCAAAAATTCTGATAGAATCTTACATTTTTCATAACCTTTTGCAAAAAATTCCGTGTCTGTGGCTTCTAGATTTTTCAAAATTTTTTCAAGTTCAGTATATTTTTCGTAACCACTGCTCCAATTGATTCCATGAAGATGCTGTGTACACCAAAAAGATTGGGATGTTGGTTTGAATTTTTTGGGAGGAAGAAAGGAATATCCTTCTGTTTGTCCATCCTTATAAACTCCTAATTCTTTCACTATATTGCTTTCGATGCATTCAATATCCAAAACAACTAGACTCATTCTGTTAACTGATTTCTCTGGAGTTTTTGTTAAAAATGATTAACAATCAAACAAAGCATATACTGATGAAGCAAATATTTTAACATATAAACAGAAAAATAATCCAGTCACGTGACCAAGAAAGCATGAACTGGGGAGACTAGGTGCAACATAACAATACCCAGGACCTTTTTTTGTAGTAGATTTCACAGATCCAGCAGAGTCGTGTAGAATTGCATGTAGTCTAAAAATTTTAGAGTTTGCAAAAAAGTAATCCATACAGGAATTTCCGTATCCAATTAGTCCGCCAAATGAAAAGTTTTGGTCCATTTCTTTTAAATTTATGTCCGGGTCCAAAACAATACAGGTACAAAGAAATAAATTTTTTCTTTTTGTATTTGATGAGAAATCTTGCCTAATAACCTCAAAAACTCTTAGAATTTCATTCAATTTCTGTACGTTCATTTTCTACAGTGCATTCGTCAATAATGATACAAGATTTTTTGAAGATCTCTACATAACCTAGTAATGAAGGAAGCATATCAAGTAATTTATCATATTCTTCTCTTTGTAGTTGTAAAGATTGATTATTTTTCCCTTGATTTCCATTTCTAAGATATTCTACAAGATCTATTTTTTTGGTATCAGATCGGTATCCTATGTGAATTTTTCTTCTACCATTATGCAGAGTCCACTCAAAGTGAGATATTTATTTGTGAGTCTACGTCCACATTCTGCAAGTTTGGTAAATTTTGAGATTCTATAATTGTTAGTGAAATTTTTTGGGACTTTTCTTCTAGAACAATATGAAAAAGTCCCAATTTATTGTGAAGTTTTAAGAGTAAGTTTCTTGAAAAACCAATATTCCAACTCATACTGTTCAACACCAATACTAAATGAAAAATGATTTTGAGGATAAATAATTAAATTACAAGACAAAAAACAAAAACAACACAAATTATTGTACATTACAGTTCTCAACAAACATAAAGTCTCCCAAAATTTGGGACAGTTCTTTTAATTCGTTCAAAGTATAGTTGACATAGGCAACTTGTTTCATTGCTTCATTCTCTTTTGCGGTGAATAGTCTAATCTGAATGTAGGGAGGTTTGTTAATATTGTACTTCTTGATCGTGACACAAACTAGTCTTCTATTGTATGTTGCTATTTCATACACTTTGTTGCAGTTGGCAAGCTCTTGATCCATAGTTGACTCTTTGTCAGAAGTGAGTTCCAATATAGGAACGAGTCCAAGGTTTTCAGCATCGTGAATAACAGTATTTCTAATTGCTGAGATTGCTTTCCTTCTTTTTCACCAAGATAGACTTGCTGTCTTTTTTCGAGTTGTCCCAACTCATTTTTCTTGAATAGTTGAAAGCAGGGTTCAAAATAAATTTTCCCTTTGTAGGATTTTTTATTACCAAGCAAATCTCCCAATTCTTGTTTGTTTTTTTGAGAATTCAATGTAATTGGGACTTGTGTCTTTTCTTGAGTACATTTTGGAAGAACAGACTGATCAGATGAAGAGAAATGAGAGAAATGAATTTGAGATTAAACAAAACTGAAAGTAAACAATATGAGTCATTCACTGAACCATAAAAGGAAATAGATCTTTGATTGGAATTTTTGAGGGAAAATTCCAAATATGGAATTGTGTAGGTGTTAGTGTTCCTATATAAATCCACAATTTTCAGCAAAAATCATTGTTCCAGATGGCTGCAGCTATGTGTCAAGCTCTTCCCAGCTTTTAATCAGAGTATTGTCAAAAATCGCTATTTATTTCCGTTTCCAGTGATTTTTACGAAAAATATATAGTAACCAATAATTTTTGTGTCTCTACCCACAATTCTTACTGTTCTTTGGAAAATTTTAATCTTCACATACTTCTGATTGGTTCATCTTCCGATCAAGTTTTACAACGATTGGGTAATTTTCATTTCACATACCAAATTATCGATTGTCTTTACACTCTGTACAAATACAGATTTTATTCGAATGTTATTTCATCAACTGGCGAAGTTTTGAATCAACTTGACCGCGCTGTTCATCACAATTTGAAATGGAAAGGAGCAGAAAAAATGCCAAGTGTTGCAAAGAAAAGACTGTTACGATAAAAATGCAAACGTCACTATTTATGTTCTAACCAGAAACTAGCTTCCACACAAACTATTGGTTCAGTTTTTCTAGAAAGAGTTCGTAAAGTACAAAACTCAAAATATGAACATGATTTGTTAAAAAAAATTGACTGTTTTATTGATGGTTATGGATTTGTAAATAGTGATCATGTCAATTTTTCAATAAAAAACTTCTGATATTCCATCTATTTTCTCTCATATGTTTACAAAGTTACCATTAATTACCGAAAAAAAATCACAGTTGTCAAAAACCTTTGCACAAAAAATTTTCAAACATGTAAGAAAGATGTAATATTTGTTTTGATTTTCAAAAAGTTGCAAAAAACATTTCAATTTTTTTAACAAGTTTTAAAAAATGTTTCAATTTTTTTGACATAATGCGAAAAGTGATTCACTTTTTTTCGACAAAATGCGAAAAGTGTTTTACTTTTTTCGATAAAATGCGAAAAGTGTTTCAATTTTTTCGACAAAATGCGAAAAGTGTTTTACTTTTTTCGATAAAATGCGAAAAGTGTTTAGATTTTTTCGACAAAATGCGAAAAGTGTTTTACTTTTTTCAACAAAATGCGGAAAGTGTTTCAATTTGTTCGACAAAATGCAAAAAGTGTTTTACTTTTTTTCGACAAAAAGCGAAAAGTGTTTCAATTTTTTCTACAAAAGGTTAAAAGTGTGTACAAGATGCAATATCGATTAGCTATCTTTTTACTTGTGTACAGTTTTTCTAGTGTTTTTCCGAATTTTTGTGCAAAAATTAATCAAATTTTTTAACATGTGTGCGAGTTCGGAGCACTTAACTCAGTTTTAAATGTTTTCAATGGTTTACCTTGAACCTCTCATCTATTCTCATAATTAAAATGAAATTGAAGAAACTAATTACAGAAAACGAAGTTAAAAACCAAACAATCTTTATTTACAAAAACATTTAATCAAAGAGCTGTCGAGCAGCAGAAGAGTGCTGGAGGTTCTCTATGGAACGCAGAGCTGGACGAGGTTCCATTGCTGGTGGTTGTTGTGGAGGAGTGTTTTGAGGCGTCATTGTTTCTGAGAATCCCTCATCTTCATCTATTGTGATGGGGTTTTCGACTGATCCTTCCTCCTCCCAAGGAAAGAGGAAGTCGTCGACTGGTTGAGCCACATATCTAGAGTCAGGAATCTCGGGGTACTTCATTCCCACATGCTCAGACACTTCCTCCATCATTTGAATTGTTCCAAGTTGGTTCTCTGTGATGGGAACTTTCATCATATGATGTTCGTTGAAATCCCTTCGCATCACTTCCACCATGTGCCAGACTTGGATTGGGATATCCATTCGTGCCAGAAAAACTCCAGAGACTGTTTCTCGCACTTGAATTTGTACTAGATCAGGAGAAAATTCTACAGAGTACATGAGGTTGCTGTTTTGCACTGAGAAGATCATTTTGAGCAATAAATTGAGTACAAGAGTAAAAATAAGAAAGAGTTGAGAGAGGGGTAGATGATGGAAGATAAGTTGAAATTGAGATATTTAGAGCTGAGAGAGCAGGTAGTTGACGGTAGTTAAGTTGAAAATAAAATGATTTTTAGTTAAGAGAGAGGGGTACCTTCAACTGGAATGTGTGGGTTTAACCAATTAGAACGGATTTTCCTTATTTGGATTGTAGTCGTGTCCAATCAGATTTTAGTTTCCTTCTATGGAATTCTTAAACAAAAATCGTGTCCAATTGGAAACAAAGCTACATTTTACACATTGTCGTTTCCAATAACAAAAAAGTTCATTTTTGTTCTAGTTGTCGTATCCAATCAGAAGATGTTTTTAAGGACTTAAGTTTTCCAAATAGGTAAAAATGTACACAAAAGCAATTGCAAAAATAAATGATCAAAAGTTGTTTGCAGTAAAAATAAGAAATATTGCTGATATAAGTAACAAAAGAAAGAAAATTAATAAAAGTAACATCTCTGCAACTTTTTTCATCAAGTTAATTAAATTTTTTGTATGTAATCAATGAGAAATTGCTGATTTTTGAGTAGATAGTCAAGTTCTTTGATTTTGATGTAAATTTGGGAAGATAACTCAAAATTGACGAATTTTTCAAAGCAAACTTCTGGAAATCTGATTCCAAACCGAATCAAGCAGGATTTTGAACTTTGAAAATCTTTAAAGAAATGAAGGAATAAAGAGTTTTGCCGGGGAGTTTTGACAAATTTGGGTTTTGGGATAAAAAGAGTTTTTGATATATTATCGTACGACTTTTTGATCAATTTCAAATTCTCGAGAATAAACAAAATTTCTTTCCTTGTGAGTTGTAATTCAGCTGTAAGTTTAAAACTTTGATACGCAATATGTGAATCAAAAGTAAACTCTTTGATAGAGTAAGTTTCTCTAAAGAGACCTTTACTTAGTCGGATAACTCTATTTTGTACTATAAAGACGTCCAAAAAATTATGAAAAAAGTAAGAGTCAACATCTATTTCATCAATAAGAAATCAATTGGAATTTTTTCCTTTTTCATGTAAATTAATTCGAGGAAGCTCAAATGTTTTTTGATCGACATTTTTCAAATAATGATTAAGGTTTGTTTTTTAAATAACAAACAGTTCACTTTTAGAAAAAGCTGAATTCTGATTGGTTGATTTCCAACAAACAGTGTTACTAAAAAAAATACTCAATTCTGATTGGTTGATTTTCTCTAATGAAAAGCAAAAAAAACGTATTTCATTCTGATTTTCTTTTACGTTAAAAGCAACTGCTTTATACTTTGTATAACTAATTGAAATAAATTTCAAATACTTTTAACAATTCAAAGTAAGTAAAAAAATTTTTTACTAAATTTTTTGGAACATTTCAAATATCCCAATTTGATATGTACCAAGTACTAACAGCTTTACATTAATGCCTAAAAATTCTCCCATTTTTAGATGCCGTCGCTGAATAGAAACGAGAAAGTGCAGTGTGGGGATTGTGGAAACATGTATGTTCGTCAACATGCGGCTCGACACCGCAAAAGCTGTCAAGCAGGGATTATTTCTTGTCCTGATTGTAAGTATTTCACTTACAATAAACAAGAAATGAATTGTCAAGTGGCCAAAAAAACATGCTCCATCAACTTCCAAGCAATCAACGGTTTGCTCGTCTTGTGAGCAGGAGTTTCCGAGTTACTACTCTCTCCAACAACATCGGAGAAAAGAACATGGAAAATATCTTAACATGAAAATATATAGTAACCAATAATTTTTGTGTCTCTACCCACAATTCTTACTGTTCTTTGGAAAATTTTAAGTTCCACATACTTCTGATTGGTTCATCTTTCGATCAAATTTTACAACGATTGGGTAATTTTCATTTCACATACCAAATTATCGATTGTCTTTACACTCTGTACAAATACAGATTTTATTCGAATGTTATTTCATCAACTGGCGAAGTTTTCAATCAACTTGACCGCGCTGTTCATCACAATTTGAAATGGAAAGGAGCAGAAAAAATGCCAAGTGTTGCAAAGAAAAGACTGTTACGCAAAAAATTCAAACGTCACTATTTATGTTCTAACCAGAAACTAGCTTCCACACAAACTATTGGTTCAGCTTTTCTAGAAAGTACAAAACTCAAAATATGAACATGATTTGTTAAAAATAATTGACTGTTTTATTGATGGTTATGGATTTGTAAATAGTGATCATGTCAATTTTTCAATAAAAAACTTCTGATATTCCATCTATTTTCTCTCATTTGTTTACAAAGTTACCATTAATTACCGAAAAAAAATCACCGTTGTCAAAAACCTTTGCACAAAAAAATTTCAAACATGTAAGAAAGATGTAATATTTGTTTTGATTTTCAAAAGATTGCAAAAAACATTTCAATTTTTTTAACAAGTTTTAAAAAATGTTTCAATTTTTTTGACATAATGCGAAAAGTGATTCAATTTTTTCGACAAAATGCGAAAACCAGTTTACTTTTTTCGATAAAATGCGAAAAGTGTTTCAATTTTTTCAACAAAATGCGAAAAGTGTTTTACTTTTTTCGATAAAATGCGAAAAGTATTTCAATTTTTTCAACAAAATGCGAAAAGTGTTTTACTTTTTTCAACAAAATGCGGAAAGTGTTTCAATTTGTTCGACAAAATGCGAAAAGTGTTTTACTTTTTTTCGACAAAATGCGAAAAGTGTTTCAATTTTTTCTACAAAAGGTTAAAAGTGTGTACAAGATGCAATATCGATTAGCTATCTTTTTACTTGTGTACAGTTTTTCTAGTGTTTTTCCGAATTTTTGTGCAAAAATTAATCAAATTTTTTAACATGTGTGCGAGTTCGGAGCACTTAACTCAGTTTTAAATGTTTTTCAATGGTTTACCTTGAACCTCTCATCTATTCTCATAATTAAAATGAAATTGAAGAAACTAATTACAGAAAACGAAGTTAAAAACCAAACAATCTTTATTTACAAAAACATTTAATCAAAGAGCTGTCGAGCAGCAGAAGAGTTCTGGAGGTTCTCTATGGAACGCAGAGCTGGACGAGGTTCCATTGCTGGTGGTTGTTGTGGAGGAGTGTTTTGAGGCGTCATTGTTTCTGAGAATCCCTCATCTTCATCTATTGTGATGGGGTTTTCGACTGATCCTTCCTCCTCCCAAGGAAAGAGGAAGTCGTCGACTGGTTGAGCCACATATCTAGAGTCAGGAATCTCGGGGTACTTCATTCCCACATGCTCAGACACTTCCTCCATCATTTGAATTGTTCCAAGTTGGTTCTCTGTGATGGGAACTTTCATCATATGATGTTCGTTGAAATCCCTTCGCATCACTTCCACCATGTGCCAGACTTGGATTGGGAAATCCATTCGTGCCAGAAAAACTCCAGAGACTGTTTCTCGCACTTGAATTTGTACTAGATCAGGAGAAAATTCTACAGAGTACATGAGGTTGCTGTTTTGCACTGAGAAGATCATTTTGAGCAATAAATTGAGTACACGAGTAAAAATAAGAAAGAGTTGAGAGAGGGGTAGATGATGGAAGATAAGTTGAAATTAAGATATTTAGAGCTGAGAGAGCAGGTAGTTGACGGTAGTTAAGTTGAAAATAAAATGATTTTTAGTTAAGAGAGAGGGGTACCTTCAACTGGAATGTGTGGGTTTAACCAATTAGAACGGATTTTCCTTATTTGGATTGTAGTCGTGTCCAATCAGATTTTAGTTTCCTTCTATGGAATTCTTATACAAAACTCGTGTCCAATTGGAAACAAAGCTACATTTTACACATTGTCGTTTCCAATAACAAAAAAGTTCATTTTTGTTCTAGTTGTCGTATCCAATCAGAAGATGTTTTTAGGGACTTAAGTTTTCCAAATAGGTAAAAATGTACACAAAAGCAATTGCAAAAATAAATGATCAAAAGTTGTTTGCAGTAAAAATAAGAAATATTGCTGATATAAGTAACAAAAGAAAAAAGAAAATTAATAAAAGTAACATCTCTGCAACTTTTTTCATCAAGTTAATTGAATTTTTTGTATGTAATCAATGAGAAATTGCTGATTTTTGAGTAGATAGTCAAGTTCTTTGATTTTGATGTAAATTTGGGAAGATAACTCAAAGTTGACGAATTTTTCAAAGCAAACTTCTGGAAATCTGATTCCAAACCGAATCAAGCAGGATTTTGAACTTTGAAAATCTTTAAAGAAATGAAGGAATAAAGAGTTTTGCCGGGGAGTTTTGACAAATTTGGGTTTTGGGATAAAAAGAACTTTTGATATATTATCGTACGACTTTTTGATCAATTTCAAATTCTCGAGAATAAACAAAATTTCTTTCCTTGTGAGTTGTAATTCAGCTGTAAGTTTAAAACTTTGATACGCAATTTATTGTACAAAATAGAGTTATCCGACTAAGTAAAGGTCTCTTTAGAGAAACTTACTCTATCAAAGAGTTTACTTTTGATTATGTGAATCAAAAGTAAACTCTTTGATAGAGTAAGTTTCTCTAAAGAGACCTTTACTTAGTCGGATAACTCTATTTTGTACTATAAAGACGTCCAAAAAATTATGAAAAAAGTAAGAGTCAACATCTATTTCATCAATAAGAAATCAATTGGAATTTTTTCCTTTTTCATGTAAATTAATTCGAGGAAGCTCAAATGTTTTTTGATCGACATTTTTCAAATAATGATTAAGGTTTGTTTTTTAAATAACAAACAGTTCACTTTTAGAAAAAGCTGAATTCTGATTGGTTGATTTCCAACAAACAGTGTTACTAAAAAAAATACTCAATTCTGATTGGTTGATTTTCTCTAATGAAAAGCAAAAAAAACGTATTTCATTCTGATTTTCTTTTACGTTAAAAGCAACTGCTTTATACTTTGTATAACTAATTGAAATAAATTTCAAATATTTTTAACAATTCAAAGTAAGTAAAAAAATTTTTTACTAAATTTTTTGGAACATTTCAAATATCCCAATTTGATATGTACCAAGTACTAACAGCTTTACATTAATGCCTAAAAATTCTCCCATTTTTAGATGCCGTCGCTGAATAGAAACGAGAAAGTGCAGTGTGGGGATTGTGGAAACATGTATGTTCGTCAACATGCGGCTCGACACCGCAAAAGCTGTCAAGCAGGGATTATTTCTTGTCCTGATTGTAAGTATTTCACTTACAATAAACAAGAAATGAATTGTCACGTGGCCAAAAAAACATGCTCCATCAACTTCCAAGCAATCAACGGTTTGCTCGTCTTGTGAGCAGGAGTTTCCGAGTTACTACTCTCTCCAACAACATCGGAGAAAAGAACATGGGGCGAAACAACGGAAACCAAGTGATACGGTGGCAGACTTGAACAAGATTGTGGAGGAGGAAGGGGAAGATGGAGAGAAACTCAAAGAGGAGTTGAGTGCTTGTCAGCATTTCTTGGTGGACACTGAGATGGAGAATGGGAGGCATAAGGTATTTAACTTTCAAATGTCAAAGTTAGATACCAAGATTATCAACGAGAAGCTTGAAGAAGTCTTCAACAAGCTAGATTCCGCTGCAAAAATCAATATTGCTCTTGGATATGTTCTCCGTAATGTTGAAACGGGAGACTATCGGTATTACTATGCACACGAAAACAATAATTTGTTCGAAAAATCGCATTTACTGAGTACGAAAGCGGATTTGAGTACAATCCAGGGAAAAGTTGAAAAGTTTGATATCGTGGAGCAATGCACCCAAGAACGTCAGAACACAAAGTGGAGGTTCAAGTTGATCACAAATGTTACTATTTTTGCTGCACTACTGAAAAACATCCCAATGGGATGTCCAGACTCTGTGTTGCCTGAACCTTTACTACGACATACGCAAGTAAACTGTCTTTTATCGGACAAAGATAAACAACCATACAAAGATCATCTTTGTCTTTTCTGTGCGTTAACAATGTATTTGCATGGTCATAGTAATCTCGATGCTCATACATCTCAGCTGTTTACAGAGTTTATATCAAAATCTGGATACGATCCGAAGAATTTTCGTGAAGTGTCAATCGATAATTTACCTGTTGTAGAGGGAATAGTTGAACGAAACATATTCATTTACGATTTTGATATTCAAGAAGGAGAATATGTTGGAGAATTATCCAGGCGAAGTATTGGAAAATTTGAGAAAAACGGTGAAATTGCTAAGATTCAACAACCATATTATTCACACGAATGATATTGATTCCTTCTTCAAATGTTTTCGATGTCCTAGCTGTGACTGTTTCTTCAACAGATCAGACAACTTCAACCGACATCATCTAACTTGTAAAGATCGAGTGCGACATATTTATCCCAAAAATGCGTACACACTACGGGAAACAATATTCGAGAAATTGGATGGCTTCAACATTCCCTACACTGAAGGTCAGAAATTGTTTAGCAATGTTGCAGTTTTTGATTTCGAATCGATTTGTGTTCCCACAGAAGAATAGAAAGCAACTGAAACAACTACTTGGATTGGAAAACATGTCCTTATTTCCGTATCAAAATCTTCAAATCTGCAAGATGGTCCAACTTTCTTGTGTGAAAAAGAACCAGAACTTCTAATAATTGCTTTTGTTTCCAGCTTGGAACTTCTGGCTGAAAAAAGTAAACTACAAATGAGAACCAAATTTCAAGAAATCGAAAACACTGTCAATGATCGAGTCAAAAAGATCTTTGATAAGCTTAATGCTAGAACTTTAACTAAAAGACTAGAAGTCTTCGATTATGAAGATGAATGTGTTGAGGATGGCGACGAAGATGACATGTCATCACAATTCTTGAGAATTCAAAAAAATCAGTTAATCGACTTGAAACAGCATTTAGAGCGTTATGTTAATACCTTACCGGTGTTCGGTTTCAATAGCGGCAGATACGATCTGAACCTTATCAAATCTTATTTGATTCCATACCTTATATGTGATAAGGAAATCGAACCAACAGTCATTAAAAAAGCAAATGACTTCATATCATTCATATTTGGAGGGGCAACAACATTGGAGGGGCAACAACATTGGATTCGTTTCTGAAAGCCTATAAAGCAAGTGAGACCAAAGGTTTTTTCCCTTACGAATGGTTTGACAGTCCAGACAAGCTTGACTGTACGGAGTTGCCTCCATATGAAACCTTTTTCAGCAAACTGAGAAACCACAACCCTCTCGAGAAAGATTTCAACGATTACCGAAAACTGGTTAATGGAGGACTTGATCAACAAAGTGCGCTGAAAAAGTTGCGTATTCAATCAATTCCACCAACAGGTTTTGAAAATTACTCGTATTTGAAAAACATCTGGGAACAACAAAGCATGATTACTTTCAAAGACTTCTTACGATGGTACAACAACAAAGATTTTGTTCCTACTCTTGAAGCTATGCAAAAAAGATAGAGTTTTACCATTATAAGGGAATTGACATGCTGAAACTGGGATGCACGCTTCCAAATCTTGCAAATATCTGCTTACACAAGTCGATAAATCACAAATTTTACCCGTTCTTTGAAGGAGATAAAGATTTATGTGAGAAAATAAGAGAAGACATGACTGGTGGTCCAACAATAGTTTTTACGCGAAAAGCTGTTGTCGATCAAACTTATATTCGTAACTCGTCAAATATTTGTAAGACAATTGTTGGAATTGACGCTAGCCAATTATATCCATTCTCAATGTGTCAAGAGATGCCAATCGGACTTTACACAAGATGGGAGTATGACTCTGAAACTGATCGTTTTAAAGCTAGAAATAACAGAACAAGAAATTTCGAGAACATGGTTATGTCCTTTTATCAAGAATTGAGACCAGAGTGTAAAATTCAGAGTTTTTACACAACCGGAAAGCAGAAAAAAATTGACTGTTTTCATGTTGATGGTTACTGTGATCACTGTAAAACAGTATTTGAAGCTATGGGTTGCTACTATCATTTCTGCTCATGTCAAGAAACCCGTCCATCGTTGTCAGAACAAGATATTGAAAGGGGAAATAAGAAGCGAGAAATGGATGAGTTGAGACGAGAGTACATAAAAGAAAGAGGTTACAAAATTCAGGAAATGTGGGAGTGTGAGTGGTGGAAGCATTTCAAATTAGATTCGTCAATCAAGAATCATGTCAAGACAAATTTTCCTTACAAAAGACCTCTGTCTACTGATTCTTTACTTGAAAAAATAAAGAACAGATCTCTTTTTGGTTATGTGCAATGCAATTTAATAGTTCCTGACGAGTTGAAGCCTACATTTTCAAATTTTCCTCCAATATTCAAAAACATTGACGTCTCCCGAAACGATATTGGAGAATACATGAAAAACTATGCCGAAGAAAACGATTTGCTGAAAAACCCACAACGAATGTTGATTTCCAGTTTTAAATTAGAAAATGGTACAATCATCACACCTCTTCTTAACTTCTATCTAAGTCTTGGACTTCAATGTACAAAAATTTATCGATTTGTTGAGTGCACACCTAGGAAATGTTTCAACAAATTTGTTCAATCTGTTGTTGACGCTCGACGAGAAGGAGACGAGAATCCACATTCTGGAGTTGTTGCTGAGACGATGAAGCTTCTCGGTAACAGTTCGTACGGTTATCAAATTATGGACAGATCCAGACACACGATAACCAAATATCTCGGCGATGAGAAGACACACAAACCGATAAATGAGAAGTTTTTCAAGCGATTGAATATTGTGAAAAAGGACTTATATGAAGTAGAACTATTAAAGTCAACAATTGAACATAGAGAACCAATTATTGTAGGTTTTTTCATTCTTCAATACGCCAAACTTAGAATGTTGGAGTTATACTACAATTTCTTCCACAAGTATTGCGATGAGAATAAATTCGAGGAGTTGGAGATGGATACGGACTCTTTGTATCTAGCATTAGCAGAAGATAACCTGGACGATTGTATATTACCAGAGAAGAAAGCTCAGTGGACACTTATTCGTCGAAATGATTGTAGAGATGACTTTATAGCTGATGCAGATAAGAATTTTTTTCCACGTATATGCTGCGCTGTTCACAAAAAGCATGACAAACAAGAACCTGGATTATTCAAAGAAGAATTTCGCTGTACTGAAATGTTGTGCCTGTGCAGCAAGAAGTATTTATTGCTGCTATAATAGTAAGAGCGACAAATTCAAATTTAGCAGCAAAGGGCTCAACAAAAGAAGGCTAGAAGACACTGGGGATGGACCAATGTCTAAATACAGACGAGTTCTTGACGAAGCTGTAAATTTGAAGTCGACCAATCGCGGATTCAAAACCTCCAACCATTTAGTTGGAACATATGAACAAACTAAAAAAGGACTCAGTTACTTTTACCCGAAAAGGGAGGTACTTTATGATGGAATACATAATAAGCCCTTGAATTTGTAAGTTTATTCTATAAACTGTAGTAAAATTTCATACCATACAATGATTTATATGTTATTCAACTTTTCAACTGTAATATAACAATTTACAGTAATTTAATTTTTTTTTCTGAAAAACTTTATTTCTTCTTTGAAGCTTCAGTTAGGTTTCAGCATAGTTTCAGACACTTTCAATTTAAACTCTAATGGTTTAAAACAAAATAAAATCATATCTTAATACAATGAAAAAATCTAAAACCTATCGCATTGGTGTAGAGAATCTTAAAAAATGGTAAGATCGGGCGCCAAAAATTTTCTGAAACTTACCATCTGAATCCTACCATCTTAATACATGGGAAACCTATTCCCTACCTTAATACATTGGAAATCTATTTTCTATCTTAATACATAGCTTGGAGACCGGATACTATATTCCCTATCTTAATACATGGGGGTCTCCACCCAGCCCCCAGCCCCCCCCCCCCACTCTCCCTCACTCATATACTACTTACTTCATTTCATCTTTACAATAACAAACATGAAACTGGAACATCACATACCCCATGATCGAACGGACTAGTCGAAGACATGAACCGCTCCCTACAAGAGTAACTTCGATGTATAAAAAACGGAAACGCTAAAAAATACACCGATTGATCAACATATGTAAAATAATCCAATTTGCATATAAGTCGCAGATAACAACAACATTTGAACTATTACCATATGAAATGGTTTTTAACCAAAAACCATGCAAGCCTATAAGGCTCACAGCACATTCATCAAAAAACGCTCAAGGTTTTTGTCAACCAAATAAAGATTCAATTTGTTACAATTTACCACTTCACGCAGAGAAGTCAAACCCCAACTCGCTGTTCGATGAATCGTTGATACTGCACGTAGCCTCGCTCCACTCAACAAAATCAACACATCATTGTACAAATCTGAAATCTTGACGCGATCACTCAACCCGATCTGAATACACGAGACCCATTTCTGAAGTATGAGCAACTGTTCCCCCATTATTCTCTACGAGTACAACTACACCACAACACAAGCAACTGTTTCTTTCTCCTCCTTCACGCTACCACTGCTTCAAAAGAATCTACTCCAAGAATCAAAAAAAAATTCTTCATCCATCTTTCACAACAAAAAACCCTAAACTTAAAAACTTTCTGAGCCCCGGATGGGTGGAACCAGTTCAAAACAGGTGTTTATTTTATACGTTCTTGATTAACTATCTCTGTAAAATACTTAGAACTAACCAATCATGGTCCATAACTAACACAATAATTTGTTAGGCTGACACTATTTATTGTTTCAGCCAGAAGAGAATAAGTTTAACTTATCAAACAGCTGCTCCTCCTTATAACAGTTCTTGATACCTCGCCTCGCAAAGACAAGTATACACTAAATCTAGGAGACATAAGATTAAGATTAAGACTGCTATCAGACTAAGAATTTGCACGAATCTACCCGGCCGAAAATAAGAAGAACAGGCAGTGTACCTTAGCTGAAATTACTTTATGAGTGATCCACCCCAGACTTGAACGCTCGCCACTCAAAATTAGTATATTTTGGCGCCAAAGGCGCCTTTAGAAAAGTTGTGAGGTCCTTCATCAAAAATTGATATCTCAAAATAGTACAAAGGGGGATCCTTTGGGTCGACAGGAGGTCGAATCCCTCAGGGGGGGAGGGGGGCGACCGCTGAGTATGGTTGGTATGATGGTTCTTTAAGTAGAACACGTTGATCTTGCAAAATTATTAGATCAAAAACCAGCGAGGAATACAGCGAGCTAATGAGATAACCAAACAAAGTTCTGACCTATGTGCAATCTCAACTCGATTGACATAAAACCTCCAAATCGAAGCGCAGAAACAAAATTCTAGTGCAATGAAACGAAACTAATAGCATTCCAAATGGCTAAGAGACCTCTAACGAGACCACCAACGAGTAATTGGTATGTGAAAAAGAAAGCATTGTAAAAAAACTTCTCAAGAAAAACTTTAAATGCCAAAATGTTAACTGAAAGTTTTGAGGTAGAGTTTTTAAACTGATCGAAAAAACACCAAGCAAATACTCCATCTTGTACTGTTATCTCAGTTTCTCTTCATTCACAAGGATAGGCAAGATTTCTGTAATTTTTTCTGCATACAGTGGATGAAAAAGCTCGGAGAAAGCTCGGAGAAAAGAGTCAGCGATGCTCAATTATAGTCTTCTCATGAATCTTAATATCATAAAAATATTTTTAAAAAGTGGTTTTCAAGGCTGCTGCTGAACTTACATTCTTATTTCTAAAATATTATGATATATTTTGTTTTCATGGCAGACAATTGATCTATGAAGTATAACCAAATGAAGTTTTTTGAAACGAATCAGTGCTTTTGTAAATTTGAGATTGAGTGGTTGATCAAAAAGCAGTATCAAATTGAAAGGAAGCTAAGGTGGTCAGAAATACAGTTGACAATTTCTATGATTTCTTTTTTTGACAAATGCTGGTGGGTGAAAAAGAACACACGAGTGATATGCGACAGGGTCTAGCGTTTTTCAGTACTTACTTGCTGGTGTCTGAATTGAAACTCACGGAGATGCCAAAAACAAAGATTTTGACCACAACTACCTTGAGAAACACGTGGAGCCATGACTGACTATCATTGCACATACAGATCTTAGTCAGTTGGCACTTCACACGGAAAAGTCGAACTTCACCCTGCACGTAGCCTCGCTCTAAACTTAATGAAAACGATACATCATTGCATCGATCAGAAGTCTTGACACAATCACCCAAGGCTACCTACGATCAACGAGACCGATCTTGAAACACGAACAAAACAGCCTTCTTCCATTTACACAAATAACTGCATCTCTCCTCTCTCCAAGAAGTCACTGCTCAAAACTTCGAAAGAAAATTACATCGCCCGTTCTTCTCCGCAATAAACAATTAAAAACTAAAAAACCTCTGATCCCCGGATCGTGAAACCAGTTCTGAAGTAGCATTTATAAACCAATTTTATTATTGATAAAACTATCTCTATGAAACATTACTAACTAACCAATCATTTTCCATCTCTAACATTGACACTTATTTTTAGGTGCTGAAACTACTTGTAGTTTCAGCAACAGAACAATTTGAATAAATCTTACAATACAGTTGTTCTCCTTCTGGATAAACTCCAAGAAATACCAGCGAAAACCAGTATACACTAGATCTATTGAGACTAGGAGATACAAAAGTAAGATTAAGATTGGTAATAGACTAAGAAATTGCACGAATCTATCCGGTTGAAAATAAGAGGTTACTCTTAGAGTACAGTTCAAAGTTCAGAACTCATCTGGTGCGACCATAAGTCTCGAACAAGACGACCTTAACTAACTTAGAATTAGACAATTAAACTTGGAATTAGACTATTGCAAAATTGCAAAATGTTAGGTGGAATAGACAATTTAATATAAATGTCCCTACGTCTCAATAAATCTACGCCAATTTTCCAAACCAATTAAGAAATACCAGGTATTGCAAAAAGACAAAGATCAAGGCGTGAACACCGATCAGGAAACGGACCAATCTACAACATGATATTACGACAGAAATAGGAACAAGTTTTTGTTTTTAGAATACTTTCAGCAGCAAATTTAGATTTTTTTTTTAACATGACAGTTATTAGAAGAATAATTCTTTAACAACTCATTTGGTGCTAAACTTAATATTTTAACAATAGCGACAGATAAAAAGAACGAAAAACCTGCAGTAAATCAAAACTTTTGAATAGATATTTTATTGAATAAAAAACACGAAAATTAGTTAGTTTTAAAATTCATTGTTAGTTACAAGAATTCACACATCATCTATGTTTTTTGTCTCAGCTTCATCACCTAAAAAATAACAGCATAATTTCAAAAAACAAATACCATCTAAACATTAATTTTTAAATTTTCTTCAACTTAAACTTTTACATAAAAACTTATCAAGGCTTACCCTTGCTTTTCCACAATTCACTTTTATTTCATAAACAGATCATCACGGTTTTCCTTGGATCTTTAATTTACTTTAAATTTATTATTATCTTATTCAATTTCTGATCATCAAGGCTTCCCTTGAATCAAATCAGAACAGTTTTTTTCTCCCCACCCCATAAACTTAAAAAGTTCTGACGACCTCAAACATCGATTCACTCTCCAACCCTTATAAACGACCTAGGACTAAAAGAAACTTTTGAAAAACTAACCATTTTGCTTAAGATAGGCAGTGAAGAGCTTCGATAACTCATCCTTCACTTGAGCCCTTCCTCTTAGATGACCCAGGCTAAAACCTTAAATAATTAGTAACTTATAAAACAGTATCAAACGATCTACCTGTGTTCTAATTGTACCTGAACCTTGTGGATTAATTAACTACTCTCCAACACTTGATCACAAATCTTAACCCCTAGGTAAAAATAAGTAAGTCAATCATAAAATGAAACCTAGTCACGAGAAAGTAAATAATCGTTCTCCTGAACTGATATACTCTCTCTCTCTCTCTCTCTCTCCAGCCCATCAACCTCGACAATCTTTGCCCCAAGCTAGGATAACCACATTAAAATCGTAAGAACTAACAGATTAGGAAAACAAAATTCCAACCCCCAAGTATTGCACCCATCATCCTTAACCTTATGTCAAGAGATAATCTAGGCAGTAAACAAACAATCAAATACATAATTGTTTAAATAAAAACGAAAGATACGATCTTGTAACCACGCCGCTAAGACAAAAAAGGATATATTAGATCAAAAAGACAAACGCGGAAAAAGACAATTAAAACAAAACAAAAGCAAATTATCAAAAGAAGATTTTCAAAAAGACGAAACGCAGTCTCAGAATCAGACACCAACACAATACAGGAACTTCAAGACTTGAAAGGTTCATTAAATAAGAATAACCCGATAGAAGATCAAGCATAGTTTTCTGACTCAGAAGCTACAACACCATTATCAATTAAAGGAGAACGCAGAATAAAGTAATCATACATTAACAAACCAATACGCCTACATAATTGGAATCAAACAATAGGACATTTTGAAAGTTACACATTAACAGTTTTAAAATACAAAAAATAAAAGAAGACAACAAACATTTTAAAAATTAGTTGATACCTTCTTCTTTCAAACAACCACAAAGTGATCCCGCCCAAGGATAAGTACATTTTTGTCACAACTTAGTTGTAAAATTATTCAAAAAAGGAAATAGCACATGTAAACAAGGTTTTCCTGAAAAAAGAATGAAACGACAAATCCTTGATCACTATCTTGAAAAAATGTGTAATTTTACAACATATTGTTTTCATATTTTAAATATTATCACCACAATCAAATTACCCTTACACATCAAATACAAAAAGATAATATAGATAAAGTATTCTGAAAAGTTTTCACAGATTATATAAAAACTACACAACGCCAAAATTCACAAAGATCAAACTCAATTTTCACAAATGATAATTTTTTCAATTATTTATAGCTATCTATTTTAAAAATTTAACAGAAACACAAAATGAGTCACCGCCTCAAACATCCCGGCACTCAACTCTTAGACAAGTAATCTATCTTTTCTCAAAATTTTCTGATACAATCCGTGAAAACCTTATTAGTAACAAAATTTCACAAAATGTCAAACTTTATTTACTTAGAATACCAGCAGGGTTTATGACTGAAAATTTTGTCTATAACATCGATCTCATAGCACAATCAGGAAAAAGTTCAGACGATGAAACTGTATTGGCAGATGAAACAGATTATGTTTGGAATCCTGTTTGGTCTCATCCATCATTTATTGACATAACAACTGATATATCAAGTACAGCAATCACAACTATCTCTGTTGATAAAGACTGTGCTAAAATAACTGAATAACTTCACCTACTATTGATGCAACACCTTTAATTTATAATGCAATGATAACTGACAGAACAGGAAAAATAGATTAAAATCCACATTGTTTAATACACAAGAAACTTCAAATGGAACAAGAAACCTTACTGAACAAGATATTGAAACTCCATCACCTTTCATTAATGATGAAATAGTCAAAACAATGCCAACAAAATTACAACAAAGCATTTCCCTATTCATCCTACACATGCAACTCCTCCACGAAACAAAAACACAGCATTTCCACAAATAACTATACAATCCACAGTGGAACCTTCCGTTACTCCAAAAAACTCACAAAAGGATTATCAGACATTTAAACCAGCAACAACATCACGACAAACAAATTAACAAAAAACGTCTAATAGAAACGATTGTTACAGATCATAACGACAATTTTTTGCAAAAATAAAATAACAAAACCACCCTATATGAACAGTCAAAACCAATCAGAAGCACAAAACTACAATCAGCATGTAACACAACAAGCCTCTCAATCATTTTTTTCTAACGGTCAACCACGAGCTACAGTGGATTGTAGCAAAATTTTCCCATTATTTCAACAAAATAAAAATGTAACCAATAAACATCTTAAAAGAAGTCAATCACATTATTCCGAAGATGAAGATTATTATAGCCAAAATCAACAATGTTTCAAAGCAAATCAACAAAAAATTAACCAAAATTTTGATAAAATCAGAACCAATTAATCAACCAGATCTTTTTGAACCATATACACGAAATGAACAAACACGACAAACAAGACAAAATTTTCCACCAGAACAAAACTCAGCATCATATAAAAATGTTTTCCTATCACAAAACTCTATAAATACACAAAGTTATCGATCAACGCAAATGGAAAATGAAAACCAATTACCATATTATTTACAACAACACGAAATTACAAAAACAAAGCTTATAAATTTTTCTCAAATACCAATTGCCGCAAAATCGCAATAATTGACTACGCTTCCATACCTCATGGGTAGATCTTCTATATCTTCTAATAAACCACTAATAGTTTTCCCAGGAACAGATTCTGAATACTCAGTAGAAGATTATTTAAACCCAGTCAGAACCAACTTACTTTTAAATATAGTAGCTGAAACAGTAAAAACGACACTTCATCAAAATTGGATACATAGACGCACAGCTCTAATCCAAACCACACTTGATGGCGCAGCCCAAAAATGGTTTTCAATTTTACCTATAGACACTAAATTAGACTGGAAAAGACTCACGCAAGAATTTTCAAAATAAATCGACCCTGAAAGAAACAAACAACCTCAAAGAGTTCTATGCAACGAAATCCGTAGACTCCCAAATGAAAAAATTAAGCAACTTGCAGTACGCTTCGAAACATGAGTAAGAAAAGCATTTTTTTCTAATAGTGAGCATGAGTATAAAAAACAAAGATGACAGAAGTCTTAATGATGACCCCAACACCACAACTATAAAAAATGGCAATGAAAAAGAGAGCATCTCCAATTCCAGACTAACTAGAACAAGCTGAAATCACTATGAAATTGAAGAAACATAAAATTACAAAACGTAAACAACATCAATACAACCACTTCACAAATAACTAACATTCATGACTCTGACACTGAACTAGCTGAAAAAATTACTCAAATAATAATTATCTACGCAAAAAATACAATTTTTAAGGGTAAAGCATCATTCAATCAATGGTGTAACTTTTGCCGTAGATATGGACATTGCATCGTTGAATGTAGACAAAAACAACAAGATTATCAGAACAAACCACAAAAACATAGAGAGCCAAATATATCCCTTGATCAGTACATGAAAAAGACCAGATTTCATCAAACAAAAACATTCAGAGTAAAAATAGTTCAGGAAAACAACTCCCAGATAACTATAAAAACTACAGACAACAATCACCTCATCGATATAACTATCGCGGAAGATCTACAGATCGAAGAAATTCACAAAAAAGATATAGTAGGTCAAACAGTCAAAACATCAATATCGAAATAATTATTCAAGATCAAACTCAAACAGAAGTAATTGCTCGAACTATAATAGAAATCGTTCTCGTTCAAACTCTCGAAACAGATATTTCCGTTCCAGAAATTCCTCATATAATCGAAACATGAAATATTCAAACAATAGAAATAGACATCACCCAGATAATAGATCGCGAAATTATCAAAACAATAGATCAAACTAGTATAATCAACTCAAAAAATCACGTGACAAGTTCAGGCATCGAAATTATAATTAATCAAATCGACAGAGAAAATAATATCAGTCACCACTCAGGAATAATACACAATATCAAAATTCACAACAAAATATAGAAGACAATTCAATCAGGTACAATCAACTGAAGAAACTCAATCAGACCCTCCCGGTATTGATAGCAAACCAAATTCAGAGTTACAACTAAATCACATAAATTCTGAATCCACAGATGATGAGAACGAAACAGAAAATACGCTTTCAACAAAAAAGACGCAGATTGAAAATGAATTCGAAACACCAATTGGATCGATTTATTAACAAAACAATAAAATTTTATTGATTTCGAATAATTAGACAATACACAAAACATAACAGGTTACACCGAACAGGAACTTAAGGGAAGTTCAAATAGGAGCAATATATACCAAAATACAGCAAATAAATTACAACCACTTAAAGTAAAAACATAGACACTCTCACTTCTCTCAGAAAGTCCAAAAAGCAAAGATTTTCAATCACCAGACTTCAAACTTAATTTTTGAATGGATTCAGGAGCAGAATCAAATTTTATAAATATTCGCACATGGAATGAAATACAAATTTTACGTTCAAAATTGTTACTCTCAAAGACTTCAAACAGTTTAGCTACAGCACAAGAATCAGGTCTAACAAACTTTGGAAAAATTCAATTACTGCTCGTGCCCAATCGGACAATTGAACAAAATAAACTTTTGTATAAACCTTTCAGACAAACATTTCATATCACAGATGTAAAACACAATATCGTTGGAATACCATTTATTAATAAAAAAAAACCCACTAATAAAATTCTAAATAGCAAATTACAGATAAAGGATAAATACACAAGTATGAATAATACATCTCTCACATTCGTTCAAAGATTAATTGAAAAAACTCCATTTGCTTCCAAATTTTACCCTATACACAACCAAGAACGAAACACCTGAAGCAATTATCAGGATATGTTCACAACTTCTCAAAAAGTCAAGTCCATCAATACAACATAGATCAAAATGAACAACGATTATAAATGTCCGACCTTGAATTCAAACCAATCCAAAACTTTTTTCGAGTACCTTCCTCATCAATCAAGTACACTAAAATTACAAGTTCAGATATAATTTCTTTGCACGTGTACATTAATTCCCCCTAAAATAACGTTACCTCTAGGACTTTTAGCACCTTGTGAAACTAATGCAATTTTTTCTCCCACAGTAGAAACAGCATATAGAAAAAATTACATCTTGAAATTTTCAGATATATGTCAACCAAGAATTCTCAAGGAAAAACTATCAGTTAATACTATAATTAGTGATTCAGAACAAAAAACAGACTACTTTACAAAAACACCTTATTTTAAACTAACATTTCAAGTTTCAAAGTATACCACTGAAGAGCAGAAATTTCTTACAATGTTCATTTCTCAACACTCTACAAACTACACAACAAGAGTTAGCAGAACTAATACTTTAATACTTCATGGTGTATGCTACATCTAAATTTGATGTTGGAAAAGAAAATTCACTACTACATCTACCTCTAAAACCTGACGCATTTTTCAAAAAAACAATGAGCAAGTAAAGTTCCAATTCTCTTACAATGTAGTTGCAGTAGATTAATAGATATCTTAGAACAATACGAAATCATTTCTCCACCTAATAAAGGAAAACAACCAAAAGGAAAAACATTCATAAATTCTGTCATTATTCTTGCTAAAGGAGAATCATTAAAATTTATTCTAGATGCTAGATACCTCAATTCACTTTTTGATGAATCTAAATGTATTTGGACTATCGAACCAATTCAAATAATTCTCCGAAACTAAATGGGAAAATTTTTACAACAGCTGTTATGAACAGCGCGTATATTGAAATGCCACCAGATGAAATGTTTCTTTGAAATTTCCATAGGACTAGCAGCACTTTCAGCATTTATGAGTAAAGTGTTTCGACTACTTATACTCATCAAGAATGTAATGACCAATTGAGACGATGTTTTCTTGCAATCAGAAACAAAACACGAAAATTTGGTGGTATTGGAAAAATACCACCAAATTTTAGTTAAGGAAAACATGAAAATAGCCCCAGATAAAAAAAAATCTTTCTCACTCGTGTAAAACTCCTTGGCATTTTATTGAAGGTAAAAACCATCAATCCTTTAAAATCAGATTTAATAGCAGACTTATTTTGGTTCATTTCCATCACTTGTAGGTTCTCAAGTGATTGTAGAATTTGTGTTCGTTCCAGTTCACATAAGTGATGGAGCGTTTCTAATTCTGATAAAGATATTTCTTGAAAAAATCTGCTTATTGTATAACTCAACTTCATATGTAAGTGGATGTCATAGTGAATTAATCATAAATGTTGTTCATGAGTGATAGTTCATGTAAACGTGTGCTGCCTTTATCTTGTGGGTGAAGTTTTTCACCGGTGTTTCCTGTATTTCTCGAAAAATGTTACTGGGATGTATGAGTTTTTGTCACTATAATTGTGGTCTATTGGAGTTGAGATGAGTATTATTTTTTCTGTTTCCATGTCGAAACTTTATTCGTATTCGACAAGAAATTTTGAATTTTGTGTTTTGTAAAGTGTAGTATTATATTTACAAGCAAATTCTGTTTCGGAATAGATTTGAAAACGTGTTAACTTATTTTCTATTCCAACAATATTTGTATAACAATTTCAGTTAGATCTTTTTTATCAGGGTTTACTTTTTCAAAAACAATTGTTTTAATGAAATGTTCTTGAAGAAATTTAATCACACTGCGTGAGTTCTAGCAACTTGAAATGTGGTACATGTGTCTTCAGGGATTCAAACGATGGTTGCTTGTGTTTTTTTCGTAGGATCGCAATAACCTTGGTCGTTTTTGCAAGGTAAGCGTATTCCCGGATGAATTATTGTGTCTTCTTTTAAAACTCTTGTTCATTGTACTTTTTCGAAATGAATTTTCCAATCAAAAACATTATATCTGGATATCCTTTTTTTAAGTGCCTGCTTTACAATTGGAAAGGTTATGTATTCCGATATGTGGTATCCAATTGTTATCGTGTACGTCATACGACAATCCTCCGTGTTCGCCGAGGAACGGATATATATATCGTCTAATTTAATATGACCGTGGTATCTAGCCAGTTCTGCTCGATGTGCAGAGTCTGGAACAACTTGAAAAATTGCCAATTTTTGATTTGTGCCTTTGTTTGTGGTTCGTTTTAATCGTTTGAGCTCGTCTGATAGTCGTCGAGTTAAAATGCACAAGTCTTTCTTTAGTGCTTTCACAGAAAAATTGTGGTTGAGTCTATTTTTGTTTCCATTTGAGACTTGGGAACAATTAATTTTTTTTCTCTGAAAATGTTGCTGTGAATTTATAAAGTGTTAAGGTTGGAGCTCGGGCTTTCGAATGATGTGCCGCTACTATGATTGTTATTACTATTTCTTGTGGTTCCGATTCACATTGATATACTTGGTTTATGGCGTATAACTAATATAACTAATAAACCTCGTAAACTTGGTTTATGGCGTATAACTAATATAACTAATAAACCTTTATAAATAATAAACCTTGTGGTTCTGTTTGAGGGGAGGAATTTTGATGGGATATTGTTTCTATAAGAACTAGTGGAGAGAGGGTTTGTAGGGAAAAAAATTCCTAGAAGATATAGGAGTAGGATAGTGTAAATATGGGTTACAGAACAATCTGTATCCAAGTTTCTTTTTTGTACATCTATTGTTTCTATAGATAAGTTCTGTTGTTATAAATCGGGGAGGTAAAGATTGAGCTGTTATTTTTGGTGGAGCCAGGATAGAGGATGATTCACTATGTTATTTAATTCTACTGTTTTTTCAAATTTAAGTGTTAAATTGTCTTGTGTAAGGATCTGTGTATTTTAATCTTGTTTGTCTTTGTGGATATCGTGTCGGTATTGTAGCCTGTTGAGTGCCCATTTATGTTATCTGTGGCTATCAAGATGTTGACCAAACAAGGGGGTGGGGTACTACGAATTCATTCCAATCTAATCGTAGAGGTATATTGTTAGTTAAGAGTTATTTATATCTATCATCTTAATTTGTAGGGAAACTTAGTGGAAATGTTGTAGTTGGAGTATGACTTGTTGTTGAAGGGGTTGAAGGTAGTGATAAAGTTTCTGGTAGTGACAAAAATGTATCGGAAGAGATATCAATAGGGGCATTCACTAAGTTTGGCTCACCTTGAGTGAAGGCTTGTGTCATCCAATGTGGGATACATTGTGTTGAAGTTGGGGGTTAAAAGGACTTTAACGAACTTGTTTGGATGTGGGGGGTGTATACTAAGTAATCTGATGGTATGTTTGGAGTGTTTGTTGTGAAATTGTTTGTAATGGTGGGGTATATTTTGTATTGTGTTAATGGAAAAGTTTAGAGGATTTGGGGATGGTGATGAGGGTATATTAAATTGAATTCTGGGTGTTGTAATATTTCTATTTTGTCTTGGATGGATTATTTCTCTATCCATTGTAGATGTTTTGTTTTGATTTTGACTACGATGTCTTGTTCTATTAAGGTCTTAATGGAGAGAAGGATAGATGTTGTATGTTGGTTCGTATTGCTGTTCGTTTAGAGATGCATGGTGAACTACGAGTATTGAAGGTTCTGATAGTAAAGCGTGTCGTTCCTCGAATGTATATGGATTTTCTCGAGATGAAATGCGTGTTGATGATTGGAGTTGATTTATTTGCACAGACGTTGGTGTTGTTGAAAGTTCCTGGGATGTCGTAGTCGGTGGGAATTGTTGTGTTGGTTGTGACTAGCTATTTTGAAATATTTGAATTATTTTTTTCTTAATAAGAAAATCTATGTTATTTTTTTTATTTTTCTATGAAAATGATTAAGAGGATGGTTGCTAGTGTGAGGGTAGTTCATGCCTTTTTTATACATTTACATATTGTCAAAATTAGGGAAACTAGAAAAGTCATAAGCATTACTAAAAGAAGAAGGATGTCTTTCTTGTTGAATAGATCACTTAACATTTAGATAACTGTTGAAATATCTTACCTGAGGAGGTGGTCAAAAACTTGTGAGAAGTTGATGAAGGTTTTTTGGTGAGTTTTTATGAAAAATAACGAAAAAACTGCAAAAAATTATGAGGAGGAGGAGGAATAATTCAAAAGTGTCTATGACAAAAAAAAATAAGTTGAGAAAAGATTGTGAAGAATGAAAAAACAAGATTTGAAATTATTGTTTTGAGGAGCCGAACTGTTTGAGAGCGAAGCATTCGAGAACGATTCGTCTCGTCGAAAATTTTTTATTTCCGAGTCAAAATTGAGTGTGGTCGGATTGTCTATTCATTTTTGACAAGTAGGTTGTACATAAGCATTTTTTGTGAGGGCAAGTCTGAAGTTCTAGGAATAAGCTTTCTGGTTTTGTTTTTATTAATAGGATGATTGGGGGTACTCAGGAGTTATGTCTACTTTAGGCTAAAGGATCATGTCGTATTTTTTCTTTAGGCTTAATTATTATTCTTCCTTGAGTGATATGTGGAGTGTAAATTGAGACAATATCGTTGATTTTTGTACTGGTTGATAGGGGAGGGTTTTAACTTTAAGATTTTTTTATATTTCAATTGTCAAATATACGCGTGTTGCCTATTTTGGATCTGGAGGTCTTCAAGTTTTAATTTCAAAAATGTTTGAAGTGAGCAATGTGTCGGCTATAAAAATGGTGTCAGAATGGGGTGATGTTTAAACAGATTTTGATTGGCTGAAGTTGAACTAGCTTTTTAAGAGTGTTAACAAGAAAAATGGAAAAGAGAATAAAAAATTGTTACCTTTAAAATGTTTGAACTGACTAATTAATTGGAAGGGATTTTTGAAATTTAACTTTCTTTAATATTTTAGATTGTGGGATGAAAGTTTTGTTATCTTTCGTGGTTGACTTCGGAGTCGTGATAAATATCGTTGTTTAGATTTTTCTTTTGTTGCGTGTGATAAAATGTTTTATTCTAGTTTTCGTTTGTTCCTTCGTTTTTGAGGTATTTGTTTATTGCTGACTTCCTGCGATTTTGAATGGGCATTTCTAATTTTTTTTATATTCTAATAATTGTATAGAACAATTTAGATTATGTTTTTGTTTATGATTGTTGTCTGAGTTGTTTTGGACAACCTTTAGTCCTGTAAAGGAGTATAACTGTGTTAGTTTGCGAAGAGCGTGCTCTCTCGGGTAATATGGTAAAAGACAGCTTCTGTGTTTAACTAATTCCCTTTCATTTAAATCAATTATTCTGTAAGTTAAATTGGTGGGTTTGTCAGAAATCTGAAATATTCCTTGTAGGATTGGTTGTAATTTTTTAGATATTCATTTTTGTACCACAAAATTTGGTATTAGGACATAAGTTTCAATTTTTAAGATAATAGCTGATGTGAATCGTGATTTAATTTGTGATTGAATATTTTGTCTTTGTAATAGTTTGTATGCTATTTTGATAACTTTCATTGTAATTATTATCTCAAATTAAAATCCATTCTGCATGTGTTCCTGAGGCTAATTTATAGATATGCAGTTGATGAAAATGATCTTAATCGTGCGTATATAACGGTAAATTATAACAAATTGATTCTTTAGTAGATTGGCAATAACCTTGTGTATTTTTTGAAGAAATTGCTGTGAACATTATTGGTTTCCGTGGTTCTTGATTGAGAATAATTTTATAAGGTGATAGTCCTAGGATTGTTGTTATCTGCGAATTATAAGCTAAGGGGAATAATTTCACGTCTGTTGACCATTTGGTATATTTTGTATCATTTCCATTTATGGTACATCTGAGGTATTCTTGTAGTGAACGGTTCATACCTTCGACTAAACCATATTAGTCCATAGGGCTTGAGACGTTCGTGGTTTATGTTTATTGTTATGAATATGGCATAATGTGATGTCTTCATTTTTTATGAACTCAGTGCCAATGTCTGTAACAAGGATTTCTGGTAATCCAAGGTTTGCTATCCAGTGTTCGTAGAGTGTGGTATATGCATAATGAGCATTTCAATTAGGTACAGGGTTGAGTGCTACATAGTGTGTAAATGCATCAACTATAACCATTACATATGAGTTTCCTTCTGAGGAGGGTGATGTCGGTCCTTTGTTTCAAATGAGATATACTGTGGTTGAAAAGGAAACTTTGTCCTTTAAAGTCTTGTTTTCTGCTATTTGTTTCTGATTTGGGTATAGTTTATTTAACTGGTATGATATATAATCGCTATTATACTTTAATCCAAATTGGTGCATTTGGAAACTAAAATTTTGGATAAAAATTGATCATGTTTTTTTCTGATCCCGGATGTCCTCTTGTATTTAGGGAGTGTGAAATGTGAAATTCTAGGAGTATCATATTTAGTGGTAGACAGAGTATTTTTAATTTAGATGTTGGATATTCCAAAATATCGGTGTTCTCGTTTATGGATGTGTTATTAAAATTTCTGAAGTGTCTAAAAAAGTTTTGTTTCCCAGAATTGTAAAATCTGCTTTTACGGGATTTGTTTTTATGTTGTGCCAAGATTTCAGTTGTCTAATGACTGGATCAAGGTTTTGATAATTTTGTAGTAGTTCCAGTGTCATTTTTTCAGTGACTGGTAGAAAATTGTTATCAATTTCTGCTTGTGAGAGAGGTATTTTATCTAGATGGCCATATAGATTAAAAACTTGATTTCTTGTGTATTTTGAGTCTAAATCTGGGTTTCCTGATAAAAACACATTATCAGTTTAGTTTTTTTTCTACTAAGGGGCATAGTTATGTCCTATATTTTTTTGTTTAAGTAGTTTTTGCTGTGTATTGTTATTGATCCAAGATGAATATGATATCGGTTTAGATGTAGAGTTTCCTAACAAGTCTAATTCGTAATGATTATTTTGGCAATCTAGGTTTAATGGAAAATATTGTAAATTATTTATTCGTGCAACATCAAGGTCGGATTTTAATGCATATTTACAATCTAAACGTGGTGATGTTTCGTCTTTGCAAGGGAAAACTTTATCTTTTGCGGTATTTCTACCGTCTTTTTTCTTGTTATCAATTCTGGTGGTGTGTTTCGACTGAGTGTATCTGGTAATGCAAGACTTTTTCCACATTATATGTAAATTTAGGAATTTCATTAGAATTAGTTGAAATCTATAAATTTTATGGATTGGATTTGACTTTCGTGTAAATAGGAAAATTATACATTTGTAAATAGAAATGTTGGTTGTTATGATTCAATTATTAAAATATCATAATCTGTTAGAGTATGTATTATAGCTGTACATACTCTCATAAGTGTATAGAGTCTAAGTTCGGCGTGTGTAAATAGTCTTAAATTTAAGATGAGATTCATTTGTTTTTTCCTTTGTGTGATTGTAATAATGCTGCGCCTATTCCAATTAGAGGCGTTGCACATAACATAAAATGGTTGGTTTGGATCGGGGGATTGTATTTGATATTTGTTCAGTGGGAAGTCTTTTTTCTTTTCTTCAACTCGTTTTTGGTGTTCTATTGTCCATTCGAAACTTTTCTGCTGTCTGAGAACATTTTAAAATGGTATTAAAAAAATCGCATTTGATAGACGTATTTACTTAAAAAGTTTATTTTTCCAAAAAATTCTTGGATTTTTTTTATTTGATGGAGGTTGAAGTTTTATGATTGCGTCTATGCAAGATTTTAAAGGAATGATTGTTTTTACTTTCAATAATATGTCCAAGGAATTTTACACGAGTGAGAAAAAAATTATTTTATCAGGGGCTACTTTCATGTTTTCCTTAACTAAAATTTGGTGGTATTTTTCCAATACTCTAAATTTTCGTGTTTTGTTTCTGATTGCATGAAAACATCGTCTTAGTTGGTCATTTCATTCTTGATGAGTATAAGTAGTCGAAAATTTTACTCATAAATGCTGAAAGTGCTGCTGGTCCTATTGAAATTTCAAAGAAATTTTTCATCTGGTGGCATTTCATTATACGCGCTGTTCATAACAGCTGTTGTAAAAATTTTCTCATTTAGTTTCGGAGAATCACTTGAATTGGTTCGATAGGCCAAATACATTTAGATTCATCAATAAGTGAATTGAGGTATCTAGCATCTAGAACAATTTTTAATGATTCTCCTTTAGCGAGAATAATGACAGGATTTATGAATGTTTTTGCTTTTGGTTGATTTCTTTATTAGGTGGAGAAATGGTTTACTATTGTTCTAAGATATGTAGTAATCTACTGAAACTACCTTGTAAGTGAATTGGAACTTTACTTGCTCATTGTTTTTTGAAAACTGCGTCAGGTTTTAGAGGTTATTTCCAACATCAAAATTAGAGGTAGCGTACACCATTAACTATTTAAGTAGTAGTTCTGCTAACTCTTGTTGTGTAGTTTGAGAGTGTTGAGAATTGAACGTTGTAAGAAATTTCTGCTCTTCAGCGGTATACTTTGAAACTTGAAATTTTAGTTTAAAATAGGGTGTTTTTGTAAAGTTGTCTGTTTTTTGTTCTGAATCACCAATTATAGTATTAACTGATAATTTTTCATTGAGAATTCTTGGTTGACATATATATGAAAATTTCAAGATGTAATTTTTTCTATATGCTGTTTCTACTGTGGGAGAAAAAATTGCATTAGTTTCACAATGTCCTAAAAGTCCTAGAGGTAACGTTATTTTACGGGGAATTAATGTACACGTGCAAAGAAATTATATCTGAACCTTAAATAATTAGTAACTTATAAAACAGTATCAAACGATCTACCTGTGTTCTAATTGTACCTGAACCTTGTGGATTAATTAACTACTCTCCAACACTTGATCACAAATCTTAACCCCTAGGTAAAAATAAGTAAGTCAATCATAAATTGAAACCTAGTCACGAGAAAGTAAATAATCGTTCTCCTGAACTGATATACTCTCTCTCTCTCTCTCTCTCTCTCTCTCTCTCCAGCCCATCAACCTCGACAATCTTTGCCCCAAGCTAGGATAACCACATTAAAATCGTAAGAACTAACAGATTAGGAAAACAAAAATCCAACCCCCAAGTATTGCACCCATCATCCTTAACCTTATGTCAAGAGATAATCTAGGCAGTAAACAAACAATCAAATACATAATTGTTTAAATAAAAACGAAAGATACGATCTTGTAACCACGCCGCTAAGACAAAAAAAGGATATATTAGATCAAAAAGACAAACGCGGAAAAAGACAATTAAAACAAAACAAAAGCAAATTATCAAAAAAAGATTTTCAAAAAGACGAAACGCAGTCTCAGAATCAGACACCAACACAATACAGGAACTTCAAGACTTGAAAGGTTCATTAAATAAGAATAACCCGATAGAAGATCAAGCATAGTTTTCTGACTCAGAAGCTACAACACCATTATCAATTAAAGGAGAACGCAGAATAAAGTAATCATACATTAACAAACCAATACGCCTACATAATTGGAATCAAACAATAGGACATTTTGAAAGTTACACATTAGCAGTTTTAAAATACAAAAAATAAAAGAAGACAACAAACATTTTAAAAATTAGTTGATACCTTCTTCTTTCAAACAACCACAAAGTGATCCCGCCCAAGGATAAGTACATTTTTGTCACAACTTAGTTGTAAAATTATTCAAAAAAGGAAATAGCACATGTAAACAAGGTTTTCCTGAAAAAAGAATGAAACGACAAATCCTTGATCACTATCTTGAAAAAATGTGTAATTTTACAACATATTGTTTTCATATTTTAAATATTATCACCACAATCAAATTACCCTTACACATCAAATACAAAAAGATAATATAGATAAAGTATTCTGAAAAGTTTTCACAGATTATATAAAAACTACACAACGCCAAAATTCACAAAGATCAAACTCAATTTTCACAAATGATAATTTTTTCAATTATTTATAGCTATCTATTTTAAAAATTTAACAGAAACACAAAATGAGTCACCGCCTCAAACATCCCGGCACTCAACTCTTAGACAAGTAATCTATCTTTTCTCAAAATTTTCTGATACAATCCGTGAAAACCTTATTAGTAACAAAATTTCACAAAATGTCAAACTTTATTTACTTAGAATACCAGCAGGGTTTATGACTGAAAATTTTGTCTATAACATCGATCTCATAGCACAATCAGGAAAAAGTTCAGACGATGAAACTGTATTAGCAGATGAAACAGATTATGTTTGGAATCCTGTTTGGTCTCATCCATCATTTATTGACATAACAACTGATATATCAAGTACAGCAATCACAACTATCTCTGTTGATAAAGACTGTGCTAAAATAACTGAATAACTTCACCTACTATTGATGCAACACCTTTAATTTATAATGCAATGATAACTGACAGAACAGGAAAAATAGATTAAAATCCACATTGTTTAATACACAAGAAACTTCAAATGGAACAAGAAACCTTACTGAACAAGATATTGAAACTCCATCACCTTTCATTAATGATTAAATAGTCAAAACAATGCCAACAAAATTACAAAAAAGCATTTCCCTATTCATCCTACACATGCAACTCCTCCACGAAACAAAAACACAGCATTTCCACAAATAACTATACAATCCACAGTGGAACCTTCCGTTACTCCAAAAAACTCACAAAAGGATTATCAGACATTTAAACCAGCAACAACATCACGACAAACAAATTAACAAAAAACGTCTAATAGAAACGATTGTTACAGATCATAACGACAATTTTTTGCAAAAATAAAATAACAAAACCACCCTATATGAACAGTCAAAACCAATCAGAAGCACAAAACTACAATCAGCATGTAACACAACAAGCCTCTCAATCATTTTTTTCTAACGGTCAACCACGAGCTACAGTGGATTGTAGCAAAATTTTCCCATTATTTCAACAAAATAAAAATGTAACCAATAAACATCTTAAAAGAAGTCAATCACATTATTCCGAAGATGAAGATTATTATAGCCAAAATCAACAATGTTTCAAAGCAAATCAACAAAAAATTAACCGAAATTTTGATAAAATCAGAACCAATTAATCAACCAGATCTTTTTGAACCATATACACGAAATGAACAAACACGACAAACAAGACAAAATTTTCCACCAGAACAAAACTCAGCATCATATAAAAATGTTTTCCTATCACAAAACTCTATAAATACGCAAAGTTATCGATCAACGCAAATGGAAAATGAAAACCAATTACCATATTATTTACAACAACACGAAATTACAAAAACAAAGCTTACAAATTTTTCTCAAATACCAATTGCCGCAAAATCGCAATAATTAACTACGCTTCCATACCTCATGGGTAGATCTTCTATATCTTCTAATAAACCACTAATGGTTTTCCCAGGAACAGATTCTGAATACTCAGTAGAAGATTATTTAAACCCAGTCAGAACCAACTTACTTTTAAATATAGTAGCTGAAACAGTAAAAACGACACTTCATCAAAATTGGATACATAGACGCACAGCTCTAATCCAAACCACACTTGATGGCGCAGCCCAAAAATGGTTTTCAATTTTACCTATAGACACTAAATTAGACTGGAAAAGACTCACGCAAGAATTTTCAAAATAAATCGACCCTGAAAGAAACAAACAACCTCAAAGAGTTCTATGCAACGAAATCCGTAGACTCCCAAATGAAAAAATTAAGCAACTTGCAGTACGCTTCGAAACATGAGTAAGAAAAGCATTTTTTTTCTAATAGTGAGCATGAGTATAAAAAACAAAGATGACAGAAGTCTTAATGATGACCCCAACACCACAACTATAAAAAATGGCAATGAAAAAGAGAGCATCTCCAATTCCAGACTAACTAGAACAAGCTGAAATCACTATGAAATTGAAGAAACATAAAATTACAAAACGTAAACAACATCAATACAACCACTTCACAAATAACTAACATTCATGACTCTGACACTGAACTAGCTGAAAAAATTACTCAAATAATAATTATCTACGCAAAAAATACAATTTTTAAGGGTAAAGCATCATTCAATCAATGGTGTAACTTTTGCCGTAGATATGGACATTGCATCGTTGAATGTAGACAAAAACAACAAGATTATCAGAACAAACCACAAAAACATAGAGAGCCAAATATATCCCTTGATCAGTACATGAAAAAGACCAGATTTCATCAAACAAAAACATTCAGAGTAAAAATAGTTCAGGAAAACAACTCCCAGATAACTATAAAAACTACAGACAACAATCACCTCATCGATATAACTATCGCGGAAGATCTACAGATCGAAGAAATTCACAAAAAAGATATAGTAGGTCAAACAGTCAAAACATCAATATCGAAATAATTATTCAAGATCAAACTCAAACAGAAGTAATTGCTCGAACTATAATAGAAATCGTTCTCGTTCAAACTCTCGAAACAGATATTTCCGTTCCAGAAATTCCTCATATAATCGAAACATGAAATATTCAAACAATAGAAATAGACATCACCCAGATAATAGATCGCGAAATTATCAAAACAATAGATCAAACTAGTATAATCAACTCAAAAAATCACGTGACAAGTTCAGGCATCGAAATTATAATTAATCAAATCGACAGAGAAAATAATATCAGTCACCACTCAGGAATAATACACAATATCAAAATTCACAACAAAATATAGAAGACAATTCAATCAGGTACAATCAACTGAAGAAACTCAATCAGACCCTCCCGGTATTGATAGCAAACCAAATTCAGAGTTACAACTAAATCACATAAATTCTGAATCCACAGATGATGAGAACGAAACAGAAAATACGCTTTCAACAAAAAAGACGCAGATTGAAAATGAATTCGAAACACCAATTGGATCGATTTATTAACAAAACAATAAAATTTTATTGATTTCGAATAATTAGACAATACACAAAACATAACAGGTTACACCGAACAGGAACTTAAGGGAAGTTCAAATAGGAGCAATATATACCAAAATACAGCAAATAAATTACAACCACTTAAAGTAAAAACATAGACACTCTCACTTCTCTCAGAAAGTCCAAAAAGCAAAGATTTTCAATCACCAGACTTCAAACTTAATTTTTGAATGGATTCAGGAGCAGAATCAAATTTTATAAATATTCGCACATGGAATGAAATACAAATTTTACGTTCAAAATTGTTACTCTCAAAGACTTCAAGCAGTTTAGCTACAGCACAAGAATCAGGTCTAACAAACTTTGGAAAAATTCAATTACTGCTCGTGCCCAATCGGACAATTGAACAAAATAAACTTTTGTATAAAACTTTCAGACAAACATTTCATATCACAGATGTAAAACACAATATCGTTGGAATACCATTTATTAATAAAAAAACCCACTAATAAAATTCTAAATAGCAAATTACAGATAAAGGATAAATACACAAGTATGAATAATACATCTCTCACATTCCTTCAAAGATTAATTGAAAAAACTCCATTTGCTTCCAAATTTTACCCTATACACAACCAAGAACGAAACACCTGAAGCAATTATCAGGATATGTTCACAACTTCTCAAAAGTCAAGTCCATCAATACAACATAGATCAAAATGAACAACGATTATAAATGTCCGACCTTGAATTCAAACCAATCCAAAACTTTTTTCGAGTACCTTCCTCATCAATCAAGTACACTAAAATTACAAGTTCAGATATAATTTCTTTGCACGTGTACATTAATTCCCCCTAAAATAACGTTACCTCTAGGACTTTTAGCACCTTGTGAAACTAATGCAATTTTTTCTCCCACAGTAGAAACAGCATATAGAAAAAATTACATCTTGAAATTTTCAGATATATGTCAACCAAGAATTCTCAAGGAAAAACTATCAGTTAATACTATAATTAGTGATTCAGAACAAAAAACAGACTACTTTACAAAAACACCTTATTTTAAACTAACATTTCAAGTTTCAAAGTATACCACTGAAGAGCAGAAATTTCTTACAATGTTCATTTCTCAACACTCTACAAACTACACAACAAGAGTTAGCAGAACTAATACTTTAATACTTCATGGTGTATGCTACATCTAAATTTGATGTTGGAAAAGAAAATTCACTACTACATCTACCTCTAAAACCTGACGCATTTTTCAAAAAAACAATGAGCAAGTAAAGTTCCAATTCTCTTACAATGTAGTTGCAGTAGATTAATAGATATCTTAGAACAATACGAAATCATTTCTCCACCTAATAAAGGAAAACAACCAAAAGGAAAAACATTCATAAATTCTGTCATTATTCTTGCTAAAGGAGAATCATTAAAATTTATTCTAGATGCTAGATACCTCAATTCACTTTTTGATGAATCTAAATGTATTTGGACTATCGAACCAATTCAAATAATTCTCCGAAACTAAATGGGAAAATTTTTACAACAGCTGTTATGAACAGCGCGTATATTGAAATGCCACCAGATGAAATGTTTCTTTGAAATTTCCATAGGACTAGCAGCACTTTCAGCATTTATGAGTAAAGTGTTTCGACTACTTATACTCATCAAGAATGTAATGACCAATTGAGACGATGTTTTCTTGCAATCAGAAACAAAACACGAAAATTTGGTGGTATTGGAAAAATACCACCAAATTTTAGTTAAGGAAAACATGAAAATAGCCCCAGATAAAAAAAATCTTTCTCACTCGTGTAAAACTCCTTGGCATTTTATTGAAGGTAAAAACCATCAATCCTTTGAAATCAGATTTAATAGCAGACTTATTTTGGTTCATTTCCATCACTTGTAGGTTCTCAAGTGATTGTAGAATTTGTGTTCGTTCCAGTTCACATAAGTGATGGAGCGTTTCTAATTCTGATAAAGATATTTCTTGAAAAAATCTGCTTATTGTATAACTCAACTTCATATGTAAGTGGATGTCATAGTGAATTAATCATAAATGTTGTTCATGAGTGATAGTTCATGTAAACGTGTGCTGCCTTTATCTTGTGGGTGAAGTTTTTCACCGGTGTTTCCTGTATTTCTCGAAAAATGTTACTGGGATGAATGAGTTTTTGTCACTATAATTGTGGTCTATTGGAGTTGAGATGAGTATTATTTTTTCTGTTTCCATGTCGAAACTTTATTCGTATTCGACAAGAAATTCTGAATTTTGTGTTTTGTAAAGTGTAGTATTATATTTACAAGCAAATTCTGTTTCGGAATAGATTTGAAAACGTGTTAACTTATTTTCTATTCCAACAATATTTGTATAACAATTTCAGTTAGATCTTTTTTTATCAGGGTTTACTTTTTCAAAAATAATTGTTTTAATGAAATGTTCTTGAAGAAATTTAATCACACTGCGTGAGTTCTAGCAACTTGAAATGTGGTACATGTGTCTTCAGGGATTCAAACGATGGTTGCTTGTGTTTTTTTCGTAGGATCGCAATAACCTTGGTCGTTTTTGCAAGGTAAGCGTATTCCCGGATGAATTATTGTGTCTTCTTTTAAAACTCTTGTTCATTGTACTTTTTCGAAATGAATTTTCCAATCAAAAACATTATATCTGGATATCCTTTTTTTAAGTGTCTGCTTTACAATTGGAAAGGTTATGTATTCCGAGATGTGGTATCCAATTGTTATCGTGTACGTCATACGACAATCCTCCATGTTCGCCGAGGAACGGATATATATATCGTCTAATTTAATATGACCGTGGTATCTAGCCAGTTCTGCTCGATGTGCAGAGTCTGGAACATCTTGAAAAATTGCCAATTTTTGATTTGTGCCTTTGTTTGTGGTTCGTTTTAATCGTTTGAGCTCGTTTGATAGTCGTCGAGTTAAAATGCACAAGTCTTTCTTTAGTGCTTTCACAGAAAAATTGTGGTTGAGTCTATTTTTGTTTCCATTTGAGACTTGGGAACAATTAATTTTTTTTCTCTGAAAATGTTGCTGTGAATTTATAAAGTGTTAAGGTTGGAGCTCGGGCTTTCGAATGATGTGCCGCTACTATGATTGTTATTACTATTTCTTGTGGTTCCGATTCACATTGATATACTTGGTTTATGGCGTATAACTAATATAACTAATAAACCTCGTAAACTTGGTTTATGGCGTATAACTAATATAACTAATAAACCTTTATAACTAATAAACCTTGTGGTTCTGTTTGAGGGGAGGAATTTTGATGGGATATTGTTTCTATAAGAACTAGTGGAGAGAGGGTTTGTAGGGAAAAAAATTCCTAGAAGATATAGGAGTAGGATAGTGTAAATATGGGTTATAGAACAATCTGTATCCAAGTTTCTTTTTTGTACATCTATCGTTTCTATAGATAAGTTCTGTTGTTATAAATCGGGGAGGTAAAGATTGAGCTGTTATTTTTGGTGGAGCCAGGATAGAGGATGATTCACTATGTTATTTAATTCTACTGTTTTTTCAAATTTAAGTGTTAAATTGTCTTGTGTAAGGATCTGTGTATTTTAATCTTGTTTGTCTTTGTGAATATCGTGTCGGTATTGTAGCCTGTTGAGTGCCCATTTATGTTATCTGTGGCTATCAAGATGTTGACCAAACAAGGGGGTGGGGTACTACGAATTCATTCCAATCTAATCGTAGAGGTATATTGTTAGTTAAGAGTTATTTATATCTATCATCTTATTTTGTAGGGAAACTTAGTGGAAATGTTGTAGTTGGAGTATGACTTGTTGTTGAAGGGGTTGAAGGTAGTGATAAAGTTTCTGGTAGTGACAAAAATGTATCGGAAGAGATATCAATAGGGGCATTCACTAAGTTTGGCTCACCTTGAGTGAAGGCTTGTGTCATCCAATGTGGGATACATTGTGTTGAAGTTGGGGGTTAAAAGGACTTTAACGAACTTGTTTGGATGTGGGGGGTGTATACTAAGTAATCTGATGGTATGTTTGGAGTGTTTGTTGTGAAATTGTTTGTAATGGTGGGGTATATTTTGTATTGTGTTAATGGAAAAGTTTAGAGGATTTGGGGATGGTGATGAGGGTATATTAAATTGAATTCTGGGTGTTGTAATATTTCTATTTTGTCTTGGATGGATTATTTCTCTATCCATTGTAGATGTTTTGTTTTGATTTTGACTACGATGTCTTGTTCTATTAAGGTCTTAATGGAGAGAAGGATAGATGTTGTATGTTGGTTCGTATTGCTGTTCGTTTAGAGATGCATGGTGAACTACGAGTATTGAAGGTTCTGATAGTAAAGCGTGTCGTTCCTCGAATGTATATGGATTTTCTCGAGATGAAATGCGTGTTGATGATTGGAGTTGATTTATTTGCACAGACGTTGGTGTTGTTGAAAGTTCCTGGGATGTCGTAGTCGGTGGGAATTGTTGTGTTGGTTGTTGACTAGCTATTTTGAAATATTTGAATTATTTTTTTCTTAATAAGAAAATCTATGTTATTTTTTTTATTTTTCTATGAAAATGATTAAGAGGATGGTTGCTAGTGTGAGGGTGGTTCATGCCTTTTTTATACATTTACATATTGTCAAAATTAGGGAAACTAGAAAAGTCATAAGCATTACTAAAAGAAGAAGGATGTCTTTCTTGTTGAATAGATCACTTAACATTTAGATAACTGTTGAAATATCTTACCTGAGGAGGTGGTCAAAAATTTGTGAGAAGTTGATGAAGGTTTTTTGGTGAGTTTTTATGAAAAATAACGAAAAAACTGCAAAAAATTATGAGGAGGAGGAGGAATAATTCAAAAGTGTCTATGACAAAAAAAAATAAGTTGAGAAAAGATTGTGAAGAATGAAAAAACAAGTTTTGAAATTATTGTTTTGAGGAGCCGAACTGTTGTAGAGCGAAGCATTCGAGAACGATTCGTCTCGTCGAAAATTTTTTATTTCCGAGTCAAAATTGAGTGTGGTCGGATTGTCTATTCATTTTTGACAAGTAGGTTGGACATAAGCATTTTTTGTGAGGGCAAGTCTGAAGTTCTAGGAATAAGCTTTCTGGTTTTGTTTTTATTAATAGGATGATTGGGGGTACTCAGGAGTTATGTCTACTTTAGGCTAAAGGATCATGTCGTATTTTTTCTTTAGGCTTAATTATTATTCTTCCTTGAGTGATATGTGGAGTGTAAATTGAGACAATATCGTTGATTTTTGTACTGGTTGATAGGGGAGGGTTTTAACTTTAAGATTTTTTTTATATTTCAATTGTCAAATATACGCGTGTTGCCTATTTTGGATCTGGAGGTCTTCAAGTTTTAATTTCAAAAATGTTTGAAGTGAGCAATGTGTCGGCTATAAAAATGGTGTCAGAATGGGGTGATGTTTAAACAGATTTTGATTGGCTGAAGTTGAACTAGCTTTTTAAGAGTGTTAACAAGAAAAATGGAAAAGAGAAGAAAAAATTGTTACCTTTAAAATGTTTGAACTGACTAATTAATTGGAAGGGATTTTTGAAATTTAACTTTCTTTAATATTTTAGATTGTGGGATGAAAGTTTTGTTATCTTTCGTGGTTGACTTCGGAGTCGTGATAAATATCGTTGTTTAGATTTTTCTTTTGTTGCGTGTGATAAAATGTTTTATTCTAGTTTTCGTTTGTTCCTTCGTTTTTGAGGTATTTGTTTATTGCTGACTTCCTGCGATTTTGAATGGGCATTTCTAATTTTTTTTATATTCTAATAATTGTATAGAACAATTTAGATTATGTTTTTGTTTATGATTGTTGTCTGAGTTGTTTTGGACAACCTTTAGTCCTGTAAAGGAGTATAACTGTGTTAGTTTGCGAAGAGCGTGCTCTCTCGGGTAATATGGTAAAAGACAGCTTCTGTGTTTAACTAATTCCCTTTCATTTAAATCAATTATTCTGTAAGTTAAATTGGTGGGTTTGTCAGAAATCTGAAATATTCCTTGTAGGATTGGTTGTCATTTTTTAGATATTCATTTTTGTACCACAAAATTTGGTATTAGGACATAAGTTTCAATTTTTAAGATAATAGCTGATGTGAATCGTGATTTAATTTGTGATTGAATATTTTGTCTTTGTAATAGTTTGTATGCTATTTTGATAACTTTCATTGTAATTATTATCTCAAATTAAAATCCATTCTGCATGTGTTCCTGAGGCTAATTTATAGATATGCAGTTGATTAAAATGATCTTAATCGTGCGTATATAACGGTAAATTATAACAAATTGATTCTTTAGTAGATTGGCAATAACCTTGTGTATTTTTTGAAGAAACTGCTGTGAACATTATTGGTTTCCGTGGTTCTTGATTGAGAATAATTTTATAAGGTGATAGTCCTAGGATTGTTGTTATCTGCGAATTATAAGCTAAGGGGAATAATTTCACGTCTGTTGACCATTTGGTATATTTTGTATCATTTCCATTTATGGTACATCTGAGGTATTCTTGTAGTGAACGGTTCATACCTTCGACTAAACCATATTAGTCCATAGGGCTTGAGACGTTCGTGGTTTATGTTTATTGTTATGAATATGGCATAATGTGATGTCTTCATTTTTTATGAACTCAGTGCCAATGTCTGTAACAAGGATTTCTGGTAATCCAAGGTTTGCTATCCAGTGTTCGTAGAGTGTGGTATATGCATAATGAGCATTTCAATTAGGTACAGGGTTGAGTGCTACATAGTGTGTAAATGCATCAACTATAACCATTACATATGAGTTTCCTTCTGAGGAGGGTGATGTCGGTCCTTTGTTTCAAATGAGATATACTGTGGTTGAAAAGGAAACTTTGTCTTTTAAAGTCTTGTTTTCTGCTATTTGTTTCTGATTTGGGTATAGTTTATTTAACTGGTATGATATATAATCGCTATTATACTTTAATCCAAATTGGTGCATTTGGAAACTAAAATTTTGGATAAAAATTGATCATGTTTTTTTCTGATCCCGGATGTCCTCTTGTATTTAGGGAGTGTGAAATGTGAAATTCTAGGAGTATCATATTTAGTGGTAGACAGAGTATTTTTAATTTAGATGTTGGATATTCCAAAATATCGGTGTTCTCGTTTATGGATGTGTTATTAAAATTTCTGAAGTGTCTAAAAAAGTTTTGTTTCCCAGAATTGTAAAATCTGCTTTTACGGGATTTGTTTTTATGTTGTGCCAAGATTTCAGTTGTCTAATGACTGGATCAAGGTTTTGATAATTTTGTAGTAGTTCCAGTGTCATTTTTTCAGTGACTGGTAGAAAATTGTTATCAATTTCTGCTTGTGAGAGAGGTATTTTATCTAGATGGCCATATAGATTAAAAACTTGATTTCTTGTGTATTTTGAGTCTAAATCTGGGTTTCCTGATAAAAACACATTATCAGTTTAGTTTTTTTTCTACTAAGGGGCATAGTTATGTCCTATATTTTTTTGTTTAAGTGGTTTTTGCTGTGTATTGTTCTTGATCCAAGATGAATATGATATCGGTTTAGATGTAGAGTTTCCTAACAAGTCTAATTCGTAATGATTATTTTGGCAATCTAGGTTTAATGGAAAATATTGTAAATTATTTATTCGTGCAACATCAAGGTCGGATTTTAATGCATATTTACAATCTAAACGTGGTGATGTTTCGTCTTTGCAAGGAAAAACTTTATCTTTTGCGGTATTTCTACCGTCTTTTTTCTTGTTATCAATTCTGGTGGTGTGTTTCGACTGAGTGTATCTGGTAATGCAAGACTTTTTCCACATTATATGTAAATTTAGGAATTTCATTAGAATTAGTTGAAATCTATAAATTTTATGGATTGGATTTGACTTTCGTGTAAATAGGAAAATTATACATTTGTAAATAGAAATGTTGGTTGTTATGATTCAATTATTAAAATATCATAATCTGTTAGAGTATGTATTATAGCTGTACATACTCTCATAAGTGTATAGAGTCTAAGTTCGGCTTGTGTAAATAGTCTTAAATTTAAGATGAGATTCATTTAATTTTTCCTTTGTGTGATTGTAATAATGCTGCGCCTATTCCAATTAGAGGCGTTGCACATAACATAAAATGGTTGGTTTGGATCGGGGGATTGTATTTGATATTTGTTCAGTGGGAAGTCTTTTTTCTTTTCTTCAACTCGTTTTTGGTGTTCTATTGTCCATTCGAAACTTTTCTGCTGTCTGAGAACATTTTAAAATGGTATTAAAAAAATCGCATTTGATAGACGTATTTACTTAAAAAGTTTATTTTTCCAAAAAATTCTTGGATTTTTTTTATTTGATGGAGGTTGAAGTTTTATGATTGCGTCTATGCAAGATTTTAAAGGAATGATTGTTTTTACTTTCAATAATATGTCCAAGGAATTTTACACGAGTGAGAAAAAAATTATTTTATCAGGGGCTACTTTCATGTTTTCCTTAACTAAAATTTGGTGGTATTTTTCCAATACTCTAAATTTTCGTGTTTTGTTTCTGATTGCATGAAAACATCGTCTTAGTTGGTCATTTCATTCTTGATGAGTATAAGTAGTCGAAAATTTTACTCATAAATGCTGAAAGTGCTGCTGGTCCTATTGAAATTTCAAAGAAATTTTTCATCTGGTGGCATTTCATTATACGCGCTGTTCATAACAGCTGTTGTAAAAATTTTCCCATTTAGTTTCGGAGAATCACTTGAATTGGTTCGATAGGCCAAATACATTTAGATTCATCAATAAGTGAATTGAGGTATCTAGCATCTAGAACAATTTTTAATGATTCTCCTTTAGCGAGAATAATGACAGGATTTATGAATGTTTTTGCTTTTGGTTGATTTCTTTATTAGGTGGAGAAATGGTTTACTATTGTTCTAAGATATGTAGTAATCTACTGAAACTACCTTGTAAGTGAATTGGAACTTTACTTGCTCATTGTTTTTTGAAAACTGCGTCAGGTTTTAGAGGTTATTTCCAACATCAAATTTAGAGGTAGCGTACACCATTAACAATTTAAGTAGTAGTTCTGCTAACTCTTGTTGTGTAGTTTGAGAGTGTTGAGAATTGAACGTTGTAAGAAATTTCTGCTCTTCAGCGGTATACTTTGAAACTTGAAATTTTAGTTTAAAATAGGGTGTTTTTGTAAAGTTGTCTGTTTTTTGTTCTGAATCACCAATTATAGTATTAACTGATAATTTTTCATTGAGAATTCTTGGTTGACATATATCTGAAAATTTCAAGATGTAATTTTTTCTATATGCTGTTTCTACTGTGGGAGAAAAAATTGCATTAGTTTCACAATGTCCTAAAAGTTCTAGAGGTAACGTTATTTTACGGGGAATTAATGTACACGTGCAAAGAAATTATATCTGAACTTGTAATTTTAGTGTACTTGATTGATGAGGAAGGTACTCGAAAAAAGTTTTGGATTGGTTTGAATTCAAGGTCGGACATTTATAATCGTTGTTCATTTTGATCTATGTTGTTTTGATGGACTTGACTTTTTGAGAAGTTGTGAACATATCCTGATAATTGCTTCAGGTGTTTCGTTCTTGGTTGTGTATAGGGTAAAATTTGGAAGCAAATGGAGTTTTTTCATTTAATCTTTGAAGGAATGTGAGAGATGTGTTATTCATACTTGTGTAATTATCCTTTATCTGTAATTTGCTATTTAGAATTTTAATAGTGGGTTTTTTTTAGTAATAAATGGTATTCCAACGATATTGTGTTTTACATCTGTGATATGAAATGTTTGTTTAAAAGGTTTATATAAAAGTTTATTTTGTTTAATTGTCTAAGTGGGCACGAGCACTAATGGAACTTTTCCAAAGATTGTTAGACCTGATTCTTGTGCTGTAGCTAAACTGCTTGAAGACTTTGAGAGTAACAATTTTGAATGTAAAGTTTGTATTTCATTCCATGTGCGAATATTCATAAAAATTGATTCTGCTCCTGAGTCCATTAAGAAATAAATTTTGAAGTCTGGTGATTGAAAATCTTTGCTTTTTGGACTTTCTGAGAGAAGTGAGATTGTCCATATTTTTTCTTTAGGTTCTATTTTATTTGCTGTATTTTGGTATATATTGCTCCTATTTGAACTTCCCTTAAGTTCTTGTTCGGTGTAATCTGTTATGTTTTGTGTATTGTCTAATTATTCGAAATCAATAAAAATTTTATTGTTTTGATAATAAATCGATCCAATTGGTGTTTCGAATTCACTTTCAATCTGAACTATTTTTTTTGAACGTGTTTTTTCTCTTTCCTTCTCATCAGCTGTGGATTCAGAGTTTATGTGATTTAGTTGTAACTCTGAATTTTTTTTGCTATCAATACCAGGAGGGTCTGATTGAGTTTCTTCAGTTGATTGAGTTCTGATTATTAATTTTTTGTTATCGAATTAACCTATTTGAAGTTTCCGTTGGTCGAACAATTTATTTTCTTAAAACTATATGATTTTAAAGCCTATTGTTCTTCAAATTTTATCCCTAAATCTGTAATATAATGTGCGCGAATATTTTAGAAACTGCTCGGAGCGAATTTTTTGAATGGGTGGGTTGGAACCCTTCGGAATTTGATAAAAGTTAAGATGGTTACGGCGCAAACATCCCATCTGTCAAGCGTCCGAAAACTCAAAAAAAATGCAAACATCCCGAGTCGAGATTTTTCACCTAATTTGAAGCAAGATTTGAGCGGTTTGAGCGGTTTTTTTTAGACAATTACGCTCAAAATCTTGCTTCAAAATGAGCGGTTTGAGCGGTTTTTTGAACGGTTTATCTAAAAAGACCGCTCAAAAACCGCGCAAGATTTGAACGGTTTTGAGCGGTTTATCTAAAAAAAAACGCTCAAAAACCGCGCAAGATTTAATAATAAAAAGTCGACCACAGAGGGATTCGAACCCGCAATCTTCTGATTAGAATTCAGACGCCTTATCCGTTAGTCTATGCGCACTTGCTGGAAGATTATTATTCGCTGTATTTGTTCTACTGAATATGTTCAATGTTTTAGACATGCACAACAAATATTTTGTCAATATTTTTATTGTCAGTCTCTACAAAATAACAAAAATAATCGATTATAAGATCGCACACCACCCCCCCCCCCCACCTCTTACTAGAGTTGATGTCCCCCCTCACCTCTTACTAGAGTTGATGTCCCTTACTAGAGTTAGATGTCCCCCAACTAGAGAGAGAGGGGGCACGTCGTGGTTGGGGGTTTCGTGGGGGGATGGTTAAACGTGAGGGGGTTACGTCGTGGGTTGTGGGGTACGTTGAGGGGGGGGGGGGGGGGGTACGTTGGAGGGGGGGGGGGGTACGTTGCCGCTCAAAAACTTCTCAAAAACCGCTCAAATCTTGCTTGAAAAACCGTTAAAAAATCACCGCAAGAAATGAGCGGTTTTTTAAGCAAGATTTGAGCGGTTTGAGCGGTTTTTCCAAAAAAAACCACCCAAACCGCCCAAACCGCTCAAACCGCTCAAATCTTGCTGGAAAACCGCTCAAACCGCTCAAATCTTCAGCGGTTTTTGAGCGGGATCTCGACCCGGGATACGAAAAACAGTTTTCTTAAGGCAAACATCCGAACTTTCAAAAAGGGGAACAAAGTGATAAAAACCGTCGCAGTCGCGCTAACTTGATGCAAACTTGCCCACACAAGATAAGACACATTGGAAAAATTAGAGCCCGTTATAGCCGCGAAGCGGCGACGCTCGTGTAGCGGACCCCCCGAAAACTTAGAAAAAGAATAGGTGAAAATGGAATTGGCTGAAAGAATTGTGTGTTGTTTGAAAATTTACAGCCACCTTTCTATCTACTTATAATATAATTTCGGATGTTTGACATAGCGGATGTTTGACATATTGAATGTTTGCCCTAGACCCATTCAAAACGATATAACCAAAGCTTTGAAGCATCATGTTCGCTGGCTTGAATTCTAAATTAGCCTTTTTCTACGCTGTGAATAAAAGAGGGTAATTACACCATTCAAATTCCGACAAACTCAATTGCATACTCATAAAGTTCAGCTGACAATGTTGCTTGGAGCTGAAAAGTTTACCATTGTTATTTCGTTAATTATAACAAATTAGATATTTTTTATCAAAAAAAAAGCAGGAGCTTACCTTTATTTCGTGCTGATAAGGTATTCTTTCCTTTCGCTAAAAAAAAGTTTTTAATTACAAACGTTGATTTTCCATGAAGCAAATATTACACAAAACAAAATGTAGAAATTATCAGCTAAGTTTTTTATTATTTATTGCATTCTTGAGATGAGTATTTAATGCATGAGTATTTAAGATGAAGATATTTATTGCATTCTCAAAAAAAGGCGCTTTGCAAGATCTATTTCTATTCTAAAACATGAAGCTTTAATTTGATGGCCGTAATCTTATTAGCGATTCTTTGTGTACTATTTTGTTGTTTTTTTGTGCTGGAGAACAGTTTTTTGGTGTTATGAAAAAAAACGCCCAGCACAAACCAGCTCGTTTTTTCCCATTCGGTTATTTCTTTGTTTTGAACAGGTATCCGGGATGCTCTGCAGAGGGTTGGCGTATATGCCATTGAAAGTGGGGAACGAAACAACGAATGGCCCAGATTACGACAATTCTAATTACCATTACGAGAGTGAAATGAACCTAACGTATATATTCATAAATCGCTGGAAATATTTCACACTAAATTACGATCCAGGAAGTCTCATCAGCATGAAGCTCAGATTTCAAAGCCAAATAAATGACGGCGCTCGTTTTGCACTGCATGTGTTTTTTGGGTTTGGAAACAATTTTCCCACCGCTAATCTTAACGATTTATTTCTAAAAGTCGAAGAAAATGAAACAAAAACGATTTTGATACAACCCAACCGTAAGCACAAATAAGCAGGAGCTTACCTTCATTTCGTGCTGATAAGGTATTCTTTCCTTTCGTTAAAAATTTTTTTTTAATACAAACGTTGATTTTCCATGAAGCAAATATTACACAAAACAAAATGTAGAAATTATCATTTAAGTTTTTTTATTATTTATTGCATTCTTGAGATTATTCCAAAATGGCAAGGTTTCTTGTCAATTAGATCTCTATGAGCGAACAGTTTTCTCTCTGCAAAATAGAAAAAAAAGTATTGCTCCTTTTTTGTTTTTTATTCTTTAAATGAAATTATTCAGCGTAAAAAAAAACCAAAAAAAAAATTTCATAATCGCAAATAGGGTTTTCATTATGGCAATTATACAGATATCCTAATGTGTGTATGAAATCATCAATTTTAGAGACCTCAATTTTAAGAATATTTGTCAAATTGCAACCAATCATCATCAGAAAAATTAGTTGAAGAAAATCTAACCCGAGTAACGACTTAGCCTCAATAATTTCCTTGTACGGCATAGCAATAGTGTTTCGTTCAACTCAATTTCAAATGTAAAATCACAAACTTTCTCAGATAACACTTTTCTTTGTATTACTATAACCATAAAAGTCAAAATTTCTTTTATATCCAAATCTTCTACAGATCATAACTTGTTTTTTTTTTTCAGTTTGACTCAGTTTTTCTCTTCCAACCTTTGCTGCTTTTCTTCTTTCAACAAATTCATTTTCTGCTGTTCCGTTCAATAATACTTTAAATTAAAACCAAAAATAACTCAGATTTTATAACTTTGAAGAAGCTGATTTTGATTAAATTGAAGCCTGACTTAACTTGAGACCAAATCTGACTTCAGAAGTGAAACCAAATCTGACTTCAGAATCAAACTGAAAAATTAGGTATAAAAAACAATTTATCTCACGATATAGAATTTAAAAAGAAACTGAACTCATTGTAGGAATTTTTTTTTCAGAAAAAATAAAAGCATTGATATCAGACAAAATAAATTTATTTTTATACTCAAATTAAAGTACTGATAACAGATCAGCAAAATTTTACAGAAAAAATAATTTTTTAAACTTCAATTACAAGATTAACAAAAACTAGTAATTCGTGCATTGACTTCGGATGAGGGAATAAAAAAACTCTTAAGTTTGTTGTTCCGACTATCGATACGAAAGAAACGGAATATTTGTGCTCGGGGTGGGTTTTTTCTTCAGACAAAATTCGACTTTTTAACTAGCCCGTTAATAGTTTTATTAAAACTAAAAAACTAATTTATATAATATATTTGAATGGACAACAGAACACCAAACACGATTTGAAGAAATCAAAAAACTTCTCAATGAACAAATTTCAAAGACAATCTCAGATCCAAATCAACCATTTTATGCAATGTGCGATGCTTCAAATTTTGGCATTTCGATTTTAGTATGAAAAAAGTATGCAGATTAAATTGAAATCGATTCAAGTTGTAAAAACAATTAAGTTAATCAAAACAAAAATTTCAGATCAGTTTGGATCGATTTTAATTCGATTTAATTTCAACGCTAAAAAAATCGACTCCAGTCAATTTTAAATCGATTTGAATGGATCTTAAATCTGAGCTAGAATGAAATCGATGCAAATCAATTTGAAATCTATTTAAATCGATTTTTTTTCACTTCTTTTTTTTTCTTCAAATTTTCAAATGACAGTTTCAAAAAATGAAAATTTTTGTTACGTGTCGTTACAAATACCAAAATTGACTAAAAAGCTTGTAAAACAAGATCAACCGTCCCCTATGCCCCCCCCCCCACCAATTCTTAGCCCGCACCCCCCCTCCCCCAAATTCTTATCCACCTATCAGTTTTGACTTAAAATAAAAACATGGTTACTCGAACTGTACATGGTTAATCAATTTGGATCGATTTAAAATCGATTTAAAATCAATTCGAATCAACCGAAAACCATTTTTGTCAGTGCGGGTAAACTGAAATCGGCTACACGGAGGTTTTTTCCTTGAAGAAGTCTTCATTCATGGGTACAACTGTAATAGAAGGGTCTCTGAAAATGACCAGGTCCCTTATGAACAAGTCGTATCTTGTGATGGCTCAAATTGTTAATCTAATTGGAAATAATTGGAAAGTTAGATTCAGATAAGCAACGCAGTATTTTATCCAAGTAAATTTTGGTGTTGTTAGCCTGTAAGTGTAAAACCTCGGCCACCAAGGAGCAAAAATTTAGGTAAAAAACTGGCAAATTTAAACTTTGAGTACTGATAATTCCCGACCACTTGATAGATTTGGAAAATATATTATTGTGAAACTCCTATTTTGGTTTTAAAACTTTTCCAGAGCAACACATTGCATTTACAATTATTTCAAAAAGCAAGTTGAGTGGAAAAATTCAGTTTCCAAACTATACGGTGTGAGATTAGTCTATGAATAACCTTGCTGTTATAGTAGCTTTTTCGAGAGACCTGTCTTTCATAGCTGAGCTTTTTCGATTTTCTCGAGTATCATGGTGGCTCAGAAGTTGATAAGTTTTTTCTCTTATTTGCTACTGGGTTGCTTATACGCGGTTGTTTACAAATAACAAGGTGTAACACAAAAGGGAACCCGCACTGACAAAAGTGGATTAGGATCGATTTTAGTATGAAAAAAGCACGTTGATTAAATTTACATCGATTATAGTATGAAAAAAGTACGTTGATTAAATTTAGATCGAGGTTAGTATGAAAAAAGTACGAAGATTAAATAAAAAAGATGAAGATTTATTTGGATCGATTTAAAATCGATTTAAATTGATCTTAAATCCCAGCTAAAAAAATTGATCGAAATCGATTTTAAATCAAAATAAATGCACTTCAGTCTGAATTTGTTTTTATTTTCAAAGGGATTAAAACGGAATTAAATCGATTTAAATTGATTTTTTCATTCGAGATTTATCAATTTCGAATTTTTTTTTTCATTTATTCAATGTCTATCATTTTTCATTCTACATCCATAGCGTATTGTAGCATCAAGCAGACGCTAGAAGAAACTCAAAAAAACTCGTGTGCCTGGATTAAATTGCGTTTGTAGGTCTCGTGTGTTTATTATTGGCAGGTATGTTTTTGGAAGTCTTATGTAGGGTTTTGATGGTAATGATATAATAGTCGACTCCTTCTAATGATTATTTGTGGTGGCTGATTTTGAGTGGAAACTTCAAAAAAAAGAAAAAACCAAAACACACCCAAATGCAAACTCCCTCCTCGGTTTCAGAGGTCTGAACAAAAAGCAGGCGCAAATTACCTGTCCATGGAAGACTTTGATGCATAGGGCATCACTGAGTCAGCCTTGCTTGGGTCAAAACCAGAAAAAAATCTTTCAACAGAATTACTGATGATTTAATTCAACAGAATCACTGACAACACAGTTAAGTGTCGCCACATCTGAATATTATTCTGCATCTACTTAAAAAGTAGTCCAGAGTCAGGCTGTCTTCGAGGGCTTTGATAGATCATGAGACCAAGTTTGCCTGTGTTTTGAATGGCGCCAAAAGAGACGACGATGTTATGTTGGTTTTACTCGTCATGTTTATAATTTATATTATTTCTATTTAGTTTTTATAGATAAAAATTCAAGTCCTCTTTTTTAATAGATAGAAGTTCAAATTCATATTATTGAAATAAAAACGTTTTTCCATCACAAGAATCCGTTTTGTGGTCATATAGCCAAAATAATTGTAAGTTAACCCGCCCAGTAATTTGACAGCCTATAATTGTATTTTGTAGCCTGTCTCTTTAAAATTCAAAATAAAACCGTTTTTTTTTTTCATTAGAAATGATTTATATTGTTCATATTTTTCAAAGCAAAATCCACTTCTTTAATGGATTCTTTCCAACTAATTTTCAAAAATATTTTATCAAACGAAACCCAATCCAATATAATCGATTATAATTAAATGTAATCCTTTTCTTTTATATTTTTTGTTTTCAATTGTTCATAATAAGTTCAAACTCAAGTTAGTTATTTTGTGTCTCGCTGGAATTGAATGCTGTCTTAATTATTCTGTTTTTTTTTGCAATTCCCCCCACGTTTAACTCCTACCCCAGAGTAACTTATTTCGGTGGCCGGTTGGATGGGAATGTTGCTGATTCTGGGATGGGGATAATTGGTGAAATGATTTTGGGCCCGCATCCAGTTTCAAGCGTTAATAATCGAATATTTTGTGAAATAAGTACCAGTCTTACCAAAATTCAGAATATAACGTTTAGAATGAATTAATAATCGATTACGATTTTTTTCTTGAAGCTAAATTATAATCAATTATAATAATTTGTTAGTCAATTGTAAGCAAATAAATTTACACCGTTTTAAATTTAATTATAATCAACTATAATCAATTATTTTTGTCTCATTTTCTAATTTATTTGTTATGCGCCGACAAAATTCCATTACAATTGATTTTTACCCAATGAAGTTTTGTTGCGGGAATTGAACACAAACTTCAAAAGAATGTGACAATTGTAGGATACTGTTTTTCTCTAGAGACTTGATGTAGTTTTTTTGAATGACAAGAACTTTTCTTCTATAGATTTTCGTTTAGATACGAATTCAAACAAATACTTAAATATCAATCAGATGCTGATGGTAAGTTCAACCGAAATAACGACTCATTTTACATGACATTTAACCTTTTCTAAACTTTATTTGACCTATCCATTAAATGTGAACTTCTTGTTAAGTATTTCGAGCGGCCGAATCCGAAAAAATCATAGCATTCTGAATCTGGTTTTCTAAAGACCAAAAACATTCAACATATCATTTTAAAACTTGAAACAATTATAAAATCTAAATAGGTCATCTTTCAAAAATGGCTTTTTCAGTCCTAACGTTCATTTTTTATTCTCTTATGTTTATAGGCTTCTTAGCTTTTGTGTCGAACTTCGCAATTTGTTTGATTTTATCACTTAAACAGAACAAACGACCTTCTGAATACTTGGTGATATTCACTCTGTTCACAGATTCCCTTTACGGGATTTTCCTTATATGGCTATCATCGGCTAGTTTGTTCATTCCTCGGTCATTGTCTGAGCAGGGGTTTGTGAATGGTTCGGTGTACTTTCCCTACCTGGGACTATCAGCTGCCTCGCTGTGTCTTCAGGTTCTGGTCGCTAGTAACAGATATATTGCAGTTATGAGACCTTTTTCCTACAAAGTCATCTTCACAAACTGCAACATTAGCATCTCATTGGTTATAATTCTTATAATCAGCTCGACTTTTTCATTGGTGGGTTTGCGATTCTTCAAAGACAGGGAGGACTTGAACCGGTTTAACCTCTTCTGGTATTCGTTTAGACTTGCGTTGGTTTTGATCGAGGGGTCTTTGAGCATTGCTCTGTACCATGTAATATCACGGCAGTTCAATGTATCTTGTATGCAATTGGCTATGGCACCGGTCAAGCACACGCTTTGCTTCAGAGTCCTATCGAAGAAGACAAAACAGACAGGTTGAAACTATTGTTTCTCAAAAATATTTTATAATCATTAGAGGAAAAATAGTAAGACAATGATGTAATTGTTTGATCAAAAAATTTCTAGTAATGGGTTGAGGTTCTTAAGTAAAAACAGTTTTAACTAAACAACGTTTTTTGTCATACAGTTAATGAATATAAGAAATGAAGTTTTCGAAGATATAGAACTCTTCTGTTCAAAACTATTCAGGTTCAAATAAAAATTAGTCGTATTTTTTCTGTGAAACAGCCCAGTCTAAAAAAAACAGTTTTCAACGAAAAACCACTAGAATACAATCATAGAAAACTTGTCCAAGTTTTCGTTCAACCTGTAATTCTATTAAGACACGAATGATGCAAATATGAACAAAGACAAAAATTTTGTTATCGAGCGACCTACTACCAACAACAATATTGAAAGGAAAAATCAGAAGAACCGCTTCAAAATGACAGCCACATTTCTATTTGTGGGGATCATGTTCCTCGCCCTGTCAGTACCCAACTGTATTTTGACTCTTCTAATGGCCACACTGCCACCTACGGGTACAATTCGTGATAGAAGGGTCCCAACAAAAAATATTTCTGAACAAGGATAGGCGGATACTGTGCAAGTAGAACGGAATTTTCCGACTGTGGTCCTAAAAAAACCAAAACAAAAAACGTTTCTTTTTTTTCAAATTAGTGTCATTTTTTCTGCGTGGTGTGATAATAGGATCTGAAAAAAAACTATAAGTTAGGCATATTTGACAGTCATTATACTAAAAGTAAATTGAAAAACAGGTTTTGTAAAAAATGCAAGAAAACGAAAAAACTAAAAGTAAAAAAAACTTTTAAAAAAATTTAAAAAGTTATTTCAAACTTTTCATTGTTTTTCGGAAAATTTAAACAAACTATTCTTGATTAAAACTAAATTGTTAACGCTTAAATTAAGCACAAATAAACCGCAGCTAGGTTCTATGGATAAAAGTAGATTTTTGTTGTCAGAAAGGTTGGCCTTATAATCGAATATAATGACCCTTTGGGACCAGGCAATCAGTTATAATCCTTTCTAATCCATTCATTTTACAGAAAAAAAATCGATTATAATCCATTTAAAATCCATTATTTTGGATTATTATGGCTCATAATCTATAAATTTTTGCTAAATTTTCTGAAACAATTTGCAGCTTTTTTGTTTTACTCGCAGCTTACTCGATTTCTAAACCAACTCAGATTTAGTTAAGCTAAGAAAAACCATTTTTTTTCTACTGACGAACGACCCTCCACCCCACCTAAGCTCAGCTCATCCCGCCTACGCTCAACCCACCTAAACTCACACCCGCCTGCCACATACCCCCATCTACCCCCACCTACACCCCACTTAGCTTCCCCCCATCTAGCTTTTACTCACCCACCCCCTCCACCTACCCACCACGCCACCTGCATACCACGCCCTACCCCCTCTCATCTACCCCCCCCCAAAAAAAAAAAGAATAATTTGGGGGGGGGGGCGGTAATCAATTGATTAATTTGATTTCCACTTTGTTTATTTTTTAAACGCATGTTAGTTCTCTATAATTGATTATTTTAGTTTTTTTGGAGACAGGCCATGAAAACTCATAATAATCGATTGTTAACTATAGAGCCTCATTGCAGGAAGCTAATGTAAGCCTCATTCGCTCAAAATTAGACGAAAAATCAAAAATTTTCAAATTGGTTTTTATCGACACTAGTAAAAGTATTTAAACTTTTTTAAGGTCGTTCGCTTTACGACTTGAAGAACTTTGATATGATATATAACTCGATCCAGTCCGATGACTATTTGTGGTACCTGATTTTGCATGGAAAATAAAAAGTTGAAAAAAGGGAAAAGTTAAAATACACCCGAATACAAAAATCCAACCCATTTTCATTGGTTGGAGCAAAAAGGGTCCACTAGCGAGCGGGGTTCAACATCGGATGGTTATAAACAATACCAAACCAGTAAATGCATAGAAAATCGCTCGCTAGTTTCCGAAAGTTTTCTCGTTTGTACTTGATGGGCTTTGGCGAACCGACTTGCTTGCAATTGATTTAAGTAACACCAAACAAATTGATTTTTTTGATGACGTGTATTTTGCATATTATCACTCTACATACCGATAAACCTAACATTACCGGTGTTTGCTATTGAGCTCCAAAACAATTTAAGTCTGCCGACCCCTCGGTTTTAGTTTTTCGCCATTAATGTCAATGCAAATAATTCTTTTTATGATTCCACTAATTGACACAAACAATTTTACGTTTTCAAAATATACACAGCTTGGCCTCGTTATTAGAGGATTTTTGTAGATTTTTGGGACCCTTCTATCACAAATTGTACCCCCTCTTTTGTAGAAGGGAGAGCACTGTTCACCATAATGATGGTCACATTCTTACTCTATGGGTGCACGTTTCTGCTTAACCCCTTCCTATTTGCACAGAACAACTCATATCTGAAGAAACAAATTCAGATAATTACTTCACGCCTGGCATCTAATTGTAGGAAGATCAGAAACAGAAAAAACCACGACAGTGAAGTTGGTCCGAATCTTTAGGTGGTATGCAAGACAGAAGAAAAAAAATTAGACGAAACTTTAAGTGTAAAAATTATTGTTTGAAAAAAACACAAAAATAGAACAGACAAAACTATCACAACTTTGAAGCGGAGAAGTTGAACGAAAACTCAAACAGAGGTGAAGAAATAGACAACGACTCGAAGTTTTTATCAGGTGAAATGCGAGGATAGATAAAAGTTCATTGTGATGATTCAGTTTTTAGAAAGTAAATAATAAAAACTAATCTTTCATAGCGTATGTTCTACACCTTCCCCTAAAAGCAATAAACAGAAGAAAAATCAACACTTTGTTTCAAAATAAAAAAGTAAAAACTAAACCAGTTTCAGATATCGTAGACACAACAAGATTTTTTAATACACCTCTCTCATTGCGAGAAGGGTGACAATTTAATGTTTTTTTTACTATTTCCATTTTGCAACACATTATTATAGGGGCAGTGATTGCTTCGAATCATTGAGTAATTTTATCGAAAATAAGCTCTAAGGGTCTGAAAGGAGCCATCTGTTGTTGATAGAAAAGCCGCATTTACCACCTCCTTGTTTCAGTTTACATAAGACTAAACTTTTTCGGATTAGTGTTCCAAAAATCGTGTTCAGTTGAGCTAAATTCTACAGCTGAGAAAGTGTGGATAATGTTGCTTCTTGTTGTATTTTCAGAGTGATGGTCCTCAAGATATTTTGTCATCTGTTTCAAGTAAGGAAGCGGGGTCGGTTTTCAATTCACTGATGCTGACGTTCTTATCTTCGTCGTTTTTTGCTTTTTCAATTAGTTGATTTGCTTTCTACTGGTGTTTCAGAGTGATAGCGCGTTGGGAAGGGTTTTCCCGGAACTGTGCTTTAGTAATTAGGATTGTTGACTCAATTTTTTGCTACTCTAAATCTCAAACTCAGCAATTCTACTTTATCACCGTCATGTTCCGAGATGCATTTTATTGATCTCGTCAAGTTTGTTTTTTGGATTTTCGAGAAAAACCTCAGAAGACTTATGCATGACGTGGTTCTTTTATTCAGACATTTGGTTTGATCTTTTCTTGAGCCACGACTGTTGTTCAATTGATCCTCAATATCTGTGCAGGTGTCAATAAGGCTGCTGCTTGTTGTATCTTCAGAGGGATGGTCAACAATCAACGAGATACATTGACATCTGTTCTAACTGACGCAGTAAGGCTTTGGTAATTTTTTAATTTTTTCAGTTCATAGATATAGGTATCTGCCTTTTGGTCGTCTGTCGCTTCTTTATTTCGATGAAATGCTTTTTCAGTCGTTTCAGAATAAAATAGCTTTGAGCGAGGCTTTCTTTTTCTGGGTTTTGTTGGTGCGGTAGAATTTCACTTCATGTTAATGCTATATCTTAAATCTCCAACCCAAAGAGCAAGAAGTTACTTTCAAAACATTTCAAAAGCTATTAGAAAAAAAGTCCTATGAACTGTAGTGGAAAATATGTGTTAAAGTTTCGCTATTACCTCAATTGAAGAGAGCATAAAACACACGAGTTTAGAGAAGTTGAAGAGGACGTAGATCACAATAGATTAGCATTAAGTTTTCTAGAAAGGATAAAGTATAAAGCAAGTACCAAGAAAACTCGATCGTTTTTTTGTCACTTAAGAATGCAAAATTAAAACTTTTCACAGGGGCGCAAAAATTGTAATTGTAGAGCAACGGAGTCAGTGTGGGCAAAGGCTTGGCTGCTGGATAGTTTCATTGAGACATGATGAAAGATCAGAAGTGTGATAAAGTAAAAATTCACTCATCCATTTCCTATTTTTTATTTGCTTTTCCAGAACAGCATTAATTTACAAAATGTTCTTTCCAAAAGTCATCAATTGTCGTCAAATTGGTGTGTTATTGCGATGGGCAAAATGTTTGCATGTCTGGCAATCAAAAACACTGTACACTAGTCGATTTGAATCGGCCTAACCTTTTATCTTTGGTAGTTTTTTGATGAGCAACCGGGTTACCAAAACTGCTAATCTGGCTGAATTGGGCAATAAAGGCGGAAGATCTTTCATGCTGTTAACGGGTGAGAAACTATTTAAGCCGGTTATCTTTTTTAAAAATGAGAGCTAGACACTAGTAACATCAGTTTGTCCTCGGCGTAACGTAGTGATGGACGTTTTAAAAAAATGGAAAAAAAATCAGATTTCTAATCAATGTTTTCACTGCTTCACAAAAGTTGAATGGCATCGGGAGAATTCGCGTCATTTTGTCGTAACGGGTCATTTTGTTACGGGTCATTTTGTCGTAATCAAAAATAATTTTTGTCCGAGTTCAGCATTCAATCAAAACGAGTTGAGAAGCTAAAAAAAATTGATCGATTAGAACATTTGAAAGCAGTGAAATTATCATTTGAAATCATCTTCAAGCCTTCAAAAAAAGGATTTTCAGAATTTTGTTTATACTACATGCTTTCTCTGAAAATTAATCAACAGTTCAAAAACAACGCGTTACATATTGTTATCAGCGAATAACTTTCTCACATAATCTCGTGCAGCTCATACAGCAAAAAGAAACCTTTTGCAATTTTTTCAAAGCATACAAAAAACAAGGTCGCTCAAAACCAATAACTCAAACTCATTAATCTTGAAAGAAGCTCCTTTTAGAGAGTCGCTTTGTAGAAATTTAAACATCTTGAAAATTTGTTTCTCGCTTTACAAAATGATGATTTTTTTCGTGGAATTAATTTTTGACTTCAATTTACACAACAAATTTTCAAAGTGGGAAAAATATTTGGTTTTTAAAACAATTTTTGTTAGATTTTACATATCAGGAACAAGTATTTAAATCAAGAGAATTGTGTATAAACTGAAAACAAGATAAAAAAAATGTTTCAAATGTAATTTCAAAAAAAATGTTTTTTTATTTAAGAATCATCAAAGTAATGGAAATTGTTTGCAATCTACTTAAAAATCTTCCCCCTTTCAAGAAAGGGGGGGAGATTCTTAAGTAGGTTATTGCAGCGAGTTTTCGACCAATCAGAATGCAGCAAAATTCGAAATTACATTCAACGCTCTTGTGCGTGCGAATTTACTGTTTATATTTACAGGGGTGTTGATTCTTTAGTAGATACAATAGGGGGAGGGGGAGATTGTTAAGTAGATCCGTTGTTTGTTTGACTTGCATTCTGAAGTTGAACAAAACTGATATTTTTTGGTTTTACATTATCAACTTGCCGCTGAACATTACTCGACTCTACCCAACAGCATCCTCATCAACTCTTAGGCTCAATCATAATTATATTAGGAAGCCAGCTGTCGCAGTCATCACTGTAATGTTTAAAAAAGGCTTGAATAACTTGTACTCACATACCCGGGTTGACCTCAATACACCATAAATGCTTATCATACAATTCCATACATCAAGTGTGTGGAAAAATGCTTGTGTAACAATTTTCATACAATTTCTTAAAACGGTTGAAAAAAGATATAAACCTGTTTCTGTGGCTGTTTGATTCTAATAAAATAGTCTGGTGAAAAAACGGGGTTTTCGTTTTTTGAAAAAATTGCTTATCATACAAATCCCATATATGGAAATTGTATAACTGGCATTTTTTTGATGGCGACACAAAAAATCTTTCAAGTAATTTTGAAAATTTGGGCCAAAATATATTTTTTAACAGCATATCGAATTTCGTACGCAAACAAACATTTTTCGAAAAAAAATTTTTGCATGCAAAATTTAAATTTTCGTGTGCTAAACGTTGTCTTGGATACAATAATATTGGCTTTTATATTCATTTGACTTATTTTTATTTTCAAAAACGCTAAAAATTTCTCCTTCCTTTGTATGGGGTGTTTATATATGACTTGATCAATGTCTGATAATTTGAAAATTCACAAATTTAAAATAATCACCATTAGAAAATTTTGCCAAAAATAAAAAAATTGGTTAATTTTGTTATATCAATTATGAAAGGCAGCCGAACTCTGGTCGTTTTCTATGCATTGTAAATGCAAAGATCGTCCAACCTTTGGTGCTTTGAGAAACCAAGGTCTTTGTTACTTGTTTTGCGGCTGCAAACACAACCGAAAACGTTTTAGTTTATGAAAAAACACCTATCATACAATTTTCTTTTATGAAAAAAAGTTTATCTTAGAGATTTCATGCAATTTTCTGTACGTAATGAATTGTATGGAATTGTATGAGAAGAATTTTCTCATACATGGAAATTGTATGATAAGAAGTTTCGGTCATCCCAGGTAGTGAACAAACAACCAAAAAACGTGCTACCGCACATTTCTCATGCTATTTTCTTGAGTGAAAATGAATTGAATAAGTGTCATCAAAAAAATCAGTTTTCAAACCTTTCCAATACTTAAAAACAGCTTTTTTTAGTTGCCCGAGTTTTTTTGTTACCAAATGCATTTTGATGAAAATGAAAAGAATAATTTAAACAGTTACTTCTTCAAAACTACTTGAAAAGGCTTGAAAAATGTAGTTAAAAAGGATATGAAACCAGTTGAAACGTTCAAACGTGAGCATGCAACCATCATTCAGCTCTTTAGTTTTTTCAACAGTAGTAAGATTTTCTTTTTCGACCCAGTTTTGGTCGCGGCGGTCTGGATATAGCAAAAAATGATGGAGACTGTCTGGTCATAAAATCTCGAGCCGTGATGTCTCTCCAGCGTTGGTTTTCAATGAGTAAACTGATATGTGGTACAAGTAAAACAACGCATTGAAGGAGAAAAAGTTGTTCAAGTTTTCAAAGGAAAAAGTTAAATGGATCCCACCTAATCTTTCCCTCCACTCTAAGTTTGATTTTCTGCTGTACCCTTTGTAGCTATACTCTTCGTCAGGTTGAATTACTCGAGAATACACGAGTACTACTTATGGCGATGTTTCATCTGAATTACCAGGGTTGACCTCCAAAAACAACGCGTTACATATTGTTATCAGCGAATAACTTTCTCACGTAATCTCGTGCAGCTCATACAGCAAAAAGAAACCTTTTGCAATTTTTTCAAAGCAAGATTGCTCAAAACCCATAACTCAAACTCAATAATCTTGAACGAAGCTCCTTTTAGAGAGTCGCCTTGTGGAAATTTAAACATCTTTAAATATGTTTCTCGCTTTACAAAATGATGATTTTTTTTCGTGGAATTATTTTTGACTCCATTTCAGACACCAAATTTTCAAAGTGGGAAAAATATTTGGTTTTTAAAATATTTTTTGTAAGATTTTACATATCAGGAACAAGTATTTAAATGAAGGAAATTGTGTATATACTGAAAACAAGATAAAAAAATGTTTCAAATGTAATTTCAAAAAAAAATGTTTTTTTTTTTAATTTAAAAATCATCAAACTAATGGAAATTGTTTGCAATCTACTTAAAAATCTTCCCCCTTTCAAGAAAGGGGGGAGATTCTTAAGTAGGTTATTGCAGCGAATTTTCGACCAATCAGAATGCAGCAAAATTCGAAATTACATTCAACGCTCTTGTGCGTGCGAATTTACTGTTTATATTTACAGGGGTGTTGATTCTTTAGTTGATACAATAGGGGGAGGGGGAGATTGTTAAGTAGATCCGTTGTTTGTTTGACTTGCATTCTGAAGTTGAACAAAACTGATATTTTTTGGTTTTACATTATCAACTTGCCGCTGAACATTACTCGACTCTACCCAACAGCATCCTCATCAACTCTTAGGCTCAATCATAATTATATTAGGAAGCCAGCTGTCGCAGTCATCACTGTAATGTTTAAAAAAAGGCTTGAATAACTTGTACTCACATACCCGGGTTGACCTCCATACACCATAAATGCTTATCATACAATTCCATACATCAAGTGTGTGGAAAAATGCTTGTGTAACAATTTTCATACAATTTCTTAAAACGGTTGAAAAAAGATATAAACCTGTTTCTGTGGCTGTTTGATTCTAATAAAACAGTCTGGTAAAAAAAACGGGGTATTGTTTTTTGAAAAAAATGCTTATCATACAAATCCCATATATGGAAATTGTATGACTGGCATTTTTTGATGGCGACATGTAATTTTGAAAATTTGGCCCAAAAGTTTTTTTCAACAGCAAATCAATTTTTGTACGCAAACAAACATTTTTCGAAAAAAAAATTTTTGCATGCAAAATTAAATTTTTCGTGTTCGTGTGCATAACGTAGTCCTGGATACGATAATATTGGCTTTTATTTTCTTTTGACTTAATTTTTTTTTTCAAAAACGCTGAATGTTTCTCTTTTCTTTGTATGGGGTGTTTATATATGCCTTGATCAATGTCTGATAATTAGAAAATTCACAAATTTAAAATAATCACCATTAGAAATTTTTGCCAAAAATTAAATGTTTGTTCCTTTGTTATATCAATTGTGAAAGGCAGCCGAACTCTGGTCGTTTTCTATGCATTGTAAATACAAAGACCGTCCAACCTTTGTTGCTTTGAGAAACCAAGGTCTTTGTCACTTGTGTTCGGCTGCAAACACAATCGAAAATTTTTCAAAAAGTAAATTTAGAAAGAAAAAATCCAACTTTTTGGTTAATGGAAAAACACCTATGACACAATTTTCTTTTTTACGAAAAAAAGTTTTTCATAGAGATCTCATGCTTTTTTCTGTACGCATGGAAATTTTTGACAAGAAGTTTCTCATATTTGGAAATTGTATGATAAGAAGTTTCGGTCATCCCAGGTAGTGAACAAACAACCAAAAAACATGCTGCCGCACATTCTCATGCTATTTTTTTGAGTGAAAGTGAATTAAATAAGTGTCTTCAAAAAAATCAGTTTTCAAACCTTTCCAATACTTAAAAACAGCTTTTTTAGTTTCCCGAGTTTTTTTGTTACCAAATGCATTTTGATGAAAATGAAAAGAATAATTTAAACAGTTACTTCTTCAAAACTACTTGAAAAGGCTTGAAAAATGTAGTTAAAAAGGATTGGATACCAGTTGAAACATTCAAACGTGAGCATGCAACCATCATTCAGCTCTTTGGTTTTTTCAACAGTAGTAAGATTTTCTTTTTTGACCCAGTTTTGTTCGCGGCTGTCTGGAAATAGCAAAAGTTGATGGAGACTGTCTGGTCATAAAACCTCCAACCGTGATGGCTCGGCAGCGATCGTTTTCAATGAGTAAACTGATATGTGGCACAAGTAAAACAACGCATTGAAGGAGAAAAAGCTGTTCAAACTTTCAAAAGAAAAGTTAAATGGATCCCCCCTAAAATTTCTCTCCACTTTAAGTTTGATTTTCTGCTGTACCCTTTGCAGCTATACTGTTCATCAGGTTGAATAGCTCGAGAGTACACGATTACTACTTATGGCGATGTTTTATCTAAATTACCCGGGTTGACCTCCACACACCAAAATGCTTATCAAGTGTGTGGAAAAATGCTTGTCATACAATTTTCATACAATTTCTAAAAACAAAAGAAAAAAATTAAACCATTTATGCGGCTTTTTGTGAACAATTGAACAGACTGGTGACACAAAAAAAACTGACTTAATTTTTTTCAAATGCTTACCATACAATTTCCATATACGACACAAAAAAATTTTGAAAGTATATTGAAAATTTGCCTCAAAATGTTTTTTTTTAACCGCAAATCGAATTTTGTACGCAAACAAACATTTTTCGGAAAAAAAATTGTTGCAAGCAAAATTTATTTTTTTTGTGTGATTAACGTTGTCCTGGATACAATAATATTGGCTTTTTGTCACTTATTTTTTTTTTTCAAAAGCGCTGAAACTTCCTATTTCTTTTGTATGGCGTGTTTATGTATGCCTTGATCAATGTCTGATAATTTGAAAATTTTGCCAAAAATTAAAAGTTTGTTACGTTTGTTATATCAATTGTGAAAGACAGCTCGAAGACAATTCAGGTCGTTTTCTATGCACTGTAAATGCAATACCGTCCAACCTTTGGTGCTTTGAGTAACAAAAGTCTTTTTCACGTACGTTTGGATTCAAACCCAGCCGAAAACTTTACAGTAAATAAATTTAAAAAGAAAAAATCAAACTTTTTGATTTATGGAAAAACATTTATCATACAATTTTCATATATGGAAAAATGTTTATCATAGAGCTTTGATACAATTTGTTGTTCGTATGGAATTGTATGAAATTGTACGAAAAGAAGTTTCTCATATATGGAAATTGTATGATAAGAAGTTTTGGTCAACCCGGGTAGTTTTTGAAAATGAAAACGATGTGTTGCAGCGCGGTCCCCCATGTGTAGCAGTAGAAATCGAAACCATTTAGTTATGTGTCATCCAATAAAAACTCAGTTCGAAGCAGTAACTTCAGGGATAAAATGTGGCTGATGTTCTGCAACATTAAAGTAACATTGAGTGACTCCTGTGTTGGCAAAAACGCTTATCATACGTTTCAATAAATCAGTTGGGGGAGGGTTCTCAAGCTCGAGGGACCGAATGCTTGAAAAATTTAAACCAATCAAACACGCTAAGAGGTCCTATTGGCTAAATGCCTTTCTCACAAGATCGAATTCAGTATTAACAGAAAATGTTTTAAACCAGTGAAAAATAATCAAAAACATTACAAATTGCGCGTTACAACCGCAATACTACTCAGGTATTATCTGAAGACTTGGGGATTGCTTCTCTAGGTTCGTTCTCCATTTCCTAACGACACCGCAAAGTGGTTCCTTGATTAGTGAATTCAGCGGGGCGACCGAGATTCACTAATATCTACAATACCGAAAGGGTTAGTTGGTGGCAGCTCTTCTGAATCGTTTTATGTTGCTTGCCCCTGTCTGCGTACCTCTCTCAGGCTGTCTTGTCTACTCGACAAAATCGCAAAAATTTCCAACTGTAACTTAATTCAGATGAGTATACGTCTAGTTACAGAAGGCTCTGAGTGGCCAGGTTATAATCTAATATCAAATCAAAAGGAAAGGGTCTGCGATTTATCAGCCAACTTGCCTAACTGCAATTAACTTCAGCTAACTCCACTATCACTAAACTGTTCTCTCTGTCTCTTTCTCTCTCTCTCCCTAGAGAACCAACTATCTACTTTTTCTCTGATAAAGTAAAAATTCAGTCATCCATTTCCTATTTTTTATTTGCTTTTCCAGAACAGGATTAACTTACAAAATGTTCTTTCCAAAAACAATCAATTGTCTTCAAATTGGTGTGTTATTGCAATGGGCAAAACATTTGCATGTCTGGCAATCAAAACCACCGTAAACTAGTCGATTCAAATCGGCCTAACCTTTTATCTTTGGTAGTTTTTTGATGAGCAACCGGGTTAGCAAAATTGCTAATCTGGCTGAATTGGGCAAAAAAAGCGGAAGATCTTTCATGCTGTTAACGGGTGAGAAACTATTTAAGCCGGTTATCCTTTTTAAAAATGAGAGCTAGACACTAGTAACATCAGTTTGTCCTCGGCGTAACGTAGTGATGGACATTTTAAAAAAATGGAAAAAAAATCAGATTTCTAATCAATGTTTTCACTGCTTCACAAAAGTTGAATGGCATCGGGAGAATTCGCGAGCCGTTCCCTGTTACGGGTCATTTTGTCGTAATCACAAAAAATTTTTGTCCGAGTTCAGCATTCAATCAAAACGAGTTGAGAAGCTAAAAAAAATTGATCGATTAGAACATTTGAAAGCAGTGAAATTATCATTTGAAATCATCTTCAAGCCCTCAAAAAAATTTTCTGTTTCTCAGAATTTTACTTATACTACATGATTTCGCTGAAAATTAATCAACTGTTCAAAAACAACGCGTTACATACTGTTATCAGCGAATAACTTTCTCACATAATCTCGTGCAGCTCATACAGCAAAAAGAAACCTTTTGCAAACTTTTCAAAGCATAGAAAAACAAGGTCGTCAAAACCCATAACTCAAACTCATTAGTCTTGAAAGAAGCTCCTTTTAGAGAGTCGCCTTGTAGAAGTTTAAACATCTTAAAATATGTTTCTTGCTTTACAAAATGATTATTTTTTTCGTGGAATTAATTTTTGACTTCAATTTACACAACAAATTTTCAAAGTGGGAAAAATATTTGGTTTTTGAAACAATTTTTGTTAAGTTTTACATATCAGGAACAAGTATTTAAATCAAGAAAATTGTGTATATACTGAAAACAAGATAGAAATTTCAAAAAAAAAATATTTTTTTTTTTATTTGAAAATCATAAAAGTAATGGAAACTGTTTGCAACCTACTTAACAATCTCCCCCTTTCAAAAAAGGGGCGGGAGATTCTTAATTAGGTTATTGCAGCAAATTTTCGACCAATCAGAATGCAGCAAATTTCGATGATACATTCAACGCTCTTGTGCGAATTTATTGTTTATAATTTTAGGGGTGGTGATTCTTTAGTAGATACAATAGGGGGAGGGGGAGATTGTTCAGTAGATCCGTTGTTCGTTTGACTTGCATTCTGAAATTGAACAAAACTGATATTTTTCGGTTTTACATTATCAACTTGCCGCTGAACATTACTCGACAGTACCCAACAGCATCCTCATCAACTCTTAGGCTCAATCATAATTATATTAGGAAGCCAGCTGTCGCAGTCATCCCTGTAACGTTTGAAAAAGGCTTGAATAACTTGTACTTACATACCCGGGTTGACCTCCATACACCAAAAATGCTTATCATACAATTCCATACATCAAGTGTGTGGAAAAATGCTTGTCATACAATTTTCATACAATTTCTAAAAACAATAGAAAAAAAATTAAACGATTTCTGCGGCTTTTTCAGAACAGTTGAACAGACTGGTGACACAAAAAAAACTAATTTAATTTTTTTAAATGCTTAACATACAATTTCCTTATACGACACAAACAATTTTTAAAATTATTTTGAAAATTTGCCTCAAAATGTTTTTTTTAACCGCAAATCGAATTTTGTACGCAAACAACCATTTTTCGGAAAAAAAATTTTTGCAAGCAAAACTTATTTTTTTTGTATGATTAACGTAGTCCTGGATACGATAATATTGGCTTTTTTTCACTTAATTTTTTTTTCAAAAGCGCTGAAACTTCCTATTTCTTTTGTATGGCTTGTTTATGTATGCCTTGATCAATGTCTGATAATTTGAAAATTTTGCCAAAAATTAAAAGTTTGTTACATTTGTTATATCAATTGTGAAAGACAGCTCGAAGACAATTCAGGTCAATTTCTATGCACTGTAGATGCAAAACCGTCCAACCTTTGGTGCTTTGAGTAACAAAAGTCTTTTTCACGCACGTTTGGATTCAAACCCAGCCGAAAACTTTACAGTAAATAAATTTAAAAAGAAAAAATCAAACTTTTTGATTTATGGAAAAACATTTATCATACAATTTTCATATATGGATAAATGTTTATCATAGAGTTTTTTTAAAATTTTTTGTACGTATGGAATTGTATGAATTTGTATGACAAGAAGTTTCTCATATATGGAAATTATATGATAAGAAGTTTTAGTCAACCCCGGTAGTTTTTGAAAAGGAAAACTATGTGTTGCAGCGGGGTCCTCAGATGTAGCGGTAGAAATCAAAACCTTTTAGTTGTGTGTCATCCAATAAAATCTCAGTTCGAAGCAATAACTTCAGGGATAAAATGCCGCTGATGTTGTGCAACATTAAAGTAACATTGAGTGACTCCTGCGTTGGCAAAAACGCTTATCATACGTTTCAATCAATCAGTTGGGGGAGGGTTCTCATGCTCGAGGGACCGAATGCTTGAAAAATTTAAACCAATCAAACTCGCTAAGCAGTCCTATTGGCTAAATGCTTTTCTCACAAGATCGAAGTCAATATTAACAGAAAAGGTTTTAAGCCAGTGGAAAATAATCAAAAACATTACAAATTGCGCGTTACAACCGCAATACTACTCAGATATTATCTGAAGACTTGGGGGATTGCTTCTCTAGGTTCGTTCTCTCTGTCCTAACGACACCGCAAAGTGGTTCCTTGATTAGTGAATTCAGCGGGGCGACCGAGATTCACTAATATCTACAATACCGAAAGGGTTAGTTGGTGGCAGCTATTCTGTATCGTATTATATTGCTTGCCCCTTTCTGCGTACCTATCTCAGGCTGTCTTATCTACTCGACACAATCGCAAAAATTTCCAACTGTAATTTATTTCAGATGTGTATACGTCTAGTTACAGAAGGCTCTGAGTGGCCAGGTTATAATCTATTATCAAATCAAAAGGAAAGGGTGTGCGATTTATCAGCCAACTTGCCTAGCTGCAATTAACTTCAGCTAACTCCACTATCACTAAACTAATCTCTCCTCTATCTCTCTCTCTCTCTCTCTCTATCTATCTCTCTCTAGAGAACCTCTGACGAGAACCAACTATCTACTGTTTCTGCTATAAATGTTTTATAACTCCGAGAACCAACTACTTGACTAACTTGCAATAATTGTTCTCTCTAACTAATTGAGAACCAATTATATTCTTTCTCAGTATCAATTGTATTTTTCTCTACCTGAGAACCAACTACTCTTAATAGTAGCTAGCAACTGTTCTGACTCTTAAAGGCTCTCCAATACTCTCTAATTCTTTATCTTTCATTACATTTAATTTTAGTGAAGTCACATCATTCCATATCAGTCCTGACATCCACTTAAATCACCCGTCCGCACATGTTTTAAGACTATATTCCTCCTCCTGTCAGCTCTGCTACATGCGAACTCCGGTTTCTTTTATCAATCGTTTCACGCTTAGTATATACCCGGTTTGCGCTAGCTGTCACAATTTCACCAAGCAAACAAATGTCATACGATTCTAATCAGCTAATTCCTGACCTCCAAGACTTCAACTCTAGGGTTCAACTCAACCTCCAAACCAGGCTATGTTTACTCAGTGATCCTCCGAAGTTCTTTATTTTAGTTATCCCTTTAACGTTTCGACCTTCCAAGGCTAGGGGGAAAACCCTTTTCATGGGTAGCTAATTCATTTCAGGCACCTAAAATTTCTATCTGTACTCTTGTAGCTCTAAGGGAACGTAGTTCGTCTTTAGGGGGTCAAGTTAAACCAAACAGTAATTCTCCGTCCGTTCATACTATTTAGGAGACTTAGTTCTCATGCTAGGGTCTTATTACTATCAGACTTCTCTGGGACTACTTTTCTTTAGTCTAGTTGAATTGCTATTAAGAGATAATTCACCAAGCTAAACCGACCCCAATGTTTACCAAGTCCACTTTGAATTAACTGTACTTTTCCAATGTTGCAATGTAAAACTAAATCTCTATCCGCTTCTGCTCTAGTTCCCAATATACAAGTTTTCCTCCCAATTTTTTGCAAGGTGACCCATTCCCATTTCCAGGGGTTGAGTTGGGGAATACGCCACTTTCCGCTGTTAATCTTGGGATGTTCCATGCGTTTTTGGGGTCAAACCCTAAAGTTCAACTTAAGGTCACCCAGGGGTCAAACTTCCATTTTGGGTTCAGAATCTCATGGGCGTCCTAACTACCAAGTTTCATTCATATGCCATTATTACTACACAAGTTATACCGCTTCCAAGTTCCATTAACAATTTTTACGGAAAAAGGCTATTAAGACGGAAGGAGTCACCGGAGGGTTTTCACTCACGAGGGGTCTTTCCCGTTCATTTTTTTGCATGAATTGCCAATTTTCGGTCTGAGGGGGTGTTTTTCCAAGTGCAAATAGCTTCCGATCCAACCACCGGACTTGGTTCAAACTATACAACAAGATTTATTTTGCCAATATCTATCATCGCTCCAAGTTTCGGATCCCTGCGCTCGTTAGAGGTCAAGAAATGACTTCCGCAGGTTGGGGGTGGTTTTGCTTACTTAGGGCATATAACCGGAAGTGGTGGTCTTAGGAATTTGAGGTTCCCAAATTAGGCTTTCCTTAACTAGACCTACAACATACTAAAATTTGAGCCCAATATCGCCGCTAGTCTCCGAGTTCTGATAGGGCCATATACACTTCCGGGGACCGTTATCACTTGCTCTCCAAAGTTCTGAGGGGTCCCTTTTTTCGTAAGCTCGTGTCAAATCATCTCCATTATCGCTCCTTTGAATTTCATAACCTTAGCTACCTCAGTTCCATTTTTTTGAGAGGGGGTTCGCCGATTTTGTCAAAATTTGTTTCTCGCTTAGGATGGACTATATCTTCGAAGGCTGAACTATTTTCAACTTGACCTTTTGTTTGCTCTGAAACTTAACTTAATGACGAATCAATCTTACGCACATGTTACTATAGCATGTAATACATTGGAATCATCAATTCTACAGTCTTCCCTTCTAGTCAATTATTCTCCCGAAAAAATCTACAGACAAAATTTAACTTACCGTCTTTTTACTAAGTTAACTTAATTTTATCCTAATCCTCAACCAATCAAACTCAGTTCTCTCTACTCAATGTCATTTTAAAATTCCTAGTCTTGCTCCAGACTAGTTGCAGTTCTAGACTGGTAAACAGTGTGGGTTACAGAAGTCCTAACTAAGGGACTTGACTACTAATAAACTTACTGCACACAGTACGACGAACCTCTCTTTTAAAACTTAGCCAATACTCAACAGTAACGCAATGTTCAGCAATACTCTGAGGAGGGATCGCACTTAGATATTAAACAAGCACCAATGAGCTGATTGACAAAGTTTCAAAAACTAGTTTTAACTCACAAACTCATCGTTTCCAAACCGCACTGGAAGCCCTCTTACTTCTTGAAGTGGTCTACCTATATCTGTTGTCTCACTTTTCATCACAGGTTCAACCACCACCGGTTCATTTGGAGGTCTACTTTCAGCTTCAATCGGAGATTCGCGGGCTCTTCTTTCCTTCTGGCTTCAGTTTTTGTTGCGTCGTATATCTCCACCGTGTCGTTCTGCCTTCGCAAGCCTCCATTTAGCCCACGCTGTTCTTTGATTTTGCGGGTAATTATTCCCGAGAAATCCGGCCTGGATCATGGTTGAATCCCTCCCGTTTGTTTGCCCAAAACGCCTCGTCTTCGACATTCAACTCCGGATCATCAAAGAATTTCGCCGACCGATACGATATCGGTTGCTTCCTTTCATTAGCTTTCTCTGCTTGCACTATCTTGTCAGCATAACGTTTCAGCATGTCAAAACTTAGAAACTTCCCCTGACTCGGAGACGATTGCTGTGCCATCTTGCAACTGACTTCGGACATCCTGGCTATTACAACATATGGTCCTTCCCACAGGTCTAAAGGCTTCTTCCACTTATTTGGTTCCCTTGACCACACCCAGACTTTGTCACCACTCACATAGGGTTTCCCGTGAACCACTCACCACTCATATAGGGTTTCTTCCAGCAATATTTTTTTTGTCGACGCTGGGCTGTCCCGAGTATTTCTTTTGCGCTGATGTGTGCGTCTCGGGGCCGCTCGTATAGCCATTAGGCAAAGGTATGCTTCATCATCACTTCGTCATCACGTTTTGGGTAGAACAGGTCAACCGGATACTGGCACTCCTGTCAATGCACCATACTGAACGGCGTAGCTCACGTTATCCGATTAAACGTCATATTTTACACAAAATTCAAGTACGGCATCGCCGTGTCCCAAGTCCTCGGGTTCTCCGCGCAATATTTTAAAACCACTTCGGCCATCTTCGTGTTTTGCCTTCCCGTGCGCCCATTTGCTTGCAATCTATACGGGAAAGTCTGGTTTTATCAACACCCAGGAGTCGGCACATCTCCTCGATCATTTTGCCACGAAAAAAAAATTTCCTTAATCTGTATGTAGCATATTGGGAGCTCCGAACTTCTGCACCCAATTCTCCACTATCTCACGAGCCAAATCAGCAGAAACCGTTGACACAAAGGGAATTGCTCTTGCGTACATTGCGGATGGATCCGTCATTACTAGCAAATGTTTCGCTCCGATGGTCGTCGCCATTGTCACTGGTCCCAAGATATCTACTGTCACCGTGCTGAATCTGATCCCGGGGTCAAAGGATGCAAAGCCTTCTGCCCGCTTCGTTTTCATTTCTGACTTATGGGCTGCTCGACTTAGAGACCACTGGACTTTTCTTTCAATGTCCGTTCTCATCGTCGGCCACCGATAATATCGTCGTAATTTTGCCAGCATCTTCTCGGCTGCAAGCTGACCTCTGCTTCCATCAAGTCGAACTGACTAAGAATTTCCTTGCGCCCCACCACAGGAACTATCGTCAGAAGGGTAGGCCTGGATCCATCTCGCTGAAACCACTTCTTCTTTTCCATCTTTTATACTCAACTCATTACATCTTGACCGGTAGGCCAGTGTTTCAGGTCCATATTGTATAGCCTGCTCCTTCGGGATCATGTTTGTTCATAGTGACTGCATATCAGTCGTCGCATTTTTCCGCCCAGTAGAAAACTAGGGCGATCGCTTCATCTTCTTTCTGCATCTTCGCGACTCCGCCTGGCGTTGATTTCCATCGAATCGACTCGCTGTCGTCGTCTTCATTCTACGCTGTCTCGTTGACACTTGCAACTATTCCATGTATACTCATAGGCCTGCATTTTCTTAGTGCCTCTTCTAACGGGATCACTTTAGGACAACCCCCAGTTTCGTCATCTTCCTTGTCTTCACAAATCACTCCCGCTGAGTGATTGTCAACACTAGCTGGCCATCCCTCTTCATCGGATATTACTTCATCGGATTGCTCTACTGCAGCTGCTATCTTTGCTATCAGCTGCCTCCTCCTCTCTTTACTCGAATCGCTATCTCCATCACCCATACCGCCTGGATCTTGGGTGGTCGATAGCATCCGCTTCGGAGATGCATTGGGTGGCAGATAACATATGGGAACCATGGATCCCTCTTTCCTTCCCGTCCACAGGAAATCTTCATCGTGGCTGAACGTCAATAAGCAACGATTTTCCTTCAGCGCTCGAAGTCCGATAACGATCTCTGCTTTCATTTTTGGAATAACTAGCTTATCAAGATTTTCGTCAATCGCCGCCAATTCCAGACTGGTGGTCATACATTCATCTACTTTCGTTTTCTGTCCGACTCCTGTCTCTAGTCCGCCCCGATATGGCTCAATCGCAGACGAGTCTAAGAGATCTCGAGCTACATCTGGCCGAATGAGATCAGTCGCGGCCCCCGTGTCTAGCAAGGTCTCGACTTGAGTTCTCCCTATGCAAGCATCTACGACTGCCCCACGGTTTCCGTAGGTATCGCGAATTATTCCCACTAGTCCGACACGTGGTTGAGGTTGCTACCTCGTTTACCGTCCGCGAGAGACCTCTGTGCCATGAGGTATTCGTTTCAAAATCGATAGAACTTGTTCCTGTTGCCACAGAGTGTTACCGTCTTCATCTGCATCTCGTTTCGGCCACTCGCTGTGGCTCCAACAATACGAACCATACGTCGGCTCGTCTCTCTTCGTTCCTGTTGTCTCTATAATTCGGCCGGGACAACGCCTCCTTTGAGCTCACTCATTGCCCCGGCTCTCGGTAGTTTAATTGAAACGAAGCCTTTCTCGGACACTTTTTCGCAAAGTAACCCATCTGACCGCATTCAAAAAAAAACTAGACGGCCCAATTCATGGCTCGCGCTGCCCTGTGGATTTCCATTCGATTTCAGATCAGTCGGATTTTGCGTTGGGTCTTGCCCCGGCAGAACTTCAGGGCGTGGAGAGGGAAATACTGAATTAACCAACCTGCCGATCATTGTTATCATATCCTGCATCTGCAAATCTACCTGGTCCAGCCGTTGATCGGTGGTCGCCCGCATCCCTGTCATCAACTCATCGTGTCTCCAGTTCACCATCTTGATCTTTTTTGCCAAACTACTCTGCCGTGAGCCCTGCTTCGCATTTGCGTCGCTATCTGATCCACTCTCCGATCAGTACTCGTCTGCAGTCCTGGCAGCTCGGCCCGTACCTGCTGCTTGTCGCCGACCTCTACACCGTCTCTGACCACTCCAGACATCAAGTCTGGTACACTCTCCAACTCTCGAACATAGTTTGGTTGTGGCCTGCTCCTCGCTCGGACAATTTTGTTAGCCACTTCCAGAAACTGGGATCGAGCCACTGCCTGGGTAAAATCTTCAAACTCCTCGCGTAGAAGTAGCTCCTGCAATTCCACGCCAAATATACGATGTTCACAGTTCAAATCATCTCTTCTTTGCCCACCCATGTTTGCGATCCCCACATCGCCAAGGACTCTGACTGTCCTCGGAAACTCTCTAAGGCCTTCCTTGTCGCCCTGCATGAGGCTTTTGAACTAAGCACTGGCTGCAGCTCGACTATTGAAAGGCATCAATCGCTCATCAAGCTCGGCAAGAACCCTCGCTAATGTCGGATCAGGAAGCCATCGACTTCCTCCCTGAAGTGATTTGGCATACTCGTGAGCGCGTCAAAAGCACAGCCTGTCAAACACGTGGACAGTACCATTCTGGCTTGTTCGTCTTCCCACCAGTGGCTATCTGCAACCCACGAAAAGTGTTTCCTCCAGTCCGCTCAATTCTGATAGTTACATGAAGGAAATCGATCTGGCCGTTTTGTGCAGAATCCAAAAACGCCTTGTTGCCTGTCCAGCGTGTTCGCTGCCGCAACTGCCGCTTTAGCGATCAGCCACCTGTCCTGGTCTTCCATGTCGTATTACACCCGAGTCATCAATTGGCAACATACCCTTTGCAACTGCAATCCAAAATCAGCCCACCCAGGAGCGCCACTGTAGATTATTTTGCTAATTGCTTCTCTAGGTGGTCCTTTGAGTAGTGAATTCTGCGAGGCGACCGAGATTCACTACTATCTACAACCCTGAAAGGGTTAGTTGGTGGCAGCTATTCTGTATCCTGTTATGTTGCTTGGTCTTTTCTGCGTACTGCTCTCAGGCTGTCTTGTCTACTCGATACGATCGCAAGAGTTTCCAATTGTTATTTATTTCAGATGAGTATATGTATACTTACAGAAGGCTTTGAGTGTCCAGGTTATAATCTAATATCAACTCAAAAGGAAAGGGTCTCCGATATGTCAGTCAAATTGCCTAATTGCAATTAACACCAGCTAACTCCACTAACAATCAACTGTTCTCTCTCTCTAGAGAACCTCTGACAACAACCAACTTTCTATGTTTCTGCTATAATTGTTTTCTAACTCTGAGAACCAACTACTAGACTAACTAGCAATAATTATTCTCTCTAACTAACTGAGAACCAACTATACTGTCTCTCTGTATCAATTGTACTCTTCTCTGCCTGAGAACCAACTACTCTTAATAGTAGCTTACAACTGTTCTGACTTTTAAAGGCTCTCCGTTACCCTGCGTTTCTCTATCTTTTGTTACACTTAACTTTAGTTAGGTCACGCAATTCCCTATCAGCCCTGACATCCGCCTAAATCACCCGTTCGCACATGTTTCACGACTATATCCCCCCTCCTGTCAACTCTGCCCCGTGCAAACTTCGGTTTCTTTTATCAATCTTTTCTCGCTCGTTAGATACCTGGTGTACGCTAGCTGCCACTATTTCCTGACCTCGGTGACTTCAACTCTCGGGTTCAACTCAACCTCTAAACCATGCTATGTTTACTCAGTGATCATCCCAGGATCTTTATTTTAATAATCCTGTTAACGTTCTGACCCCACAAGGGTAGTGCGAAACCCATTTCATAGGTAGCTAATTCGTTTGAGGCATCTAAAATTTCTATCTGTACTCTACTCCAATCCCGACCTTCTAGCTCTCAGGGGAACTTAGTTCGTCTTTAAGGAGTCAAATTAAACCAAACAGTCATCTCCGCGAAGCCAAATAAATTTCCTATCCGTGCAAACTTTTAGGTGACTTTATTCTCATACAACGGTCTTTTTACTATCAGATTGCTCTGAGACTACTTTTCTTTAGTAGAATTGCTATTAATGGATAACTCGCCAAGCTAAACTGACCAAAATGTTTACCAAGTCCACTTTGATTTAACTCTACTACTCCAAGGTTGCAATGTAAAACAAAATCTCTATCCGCTTCTGCTCTAGTTCCCAATAAACAAATTTTCCTTCCAATTTTTAGCAAGGTGACACATTCTCATTTTCAGGGGTTGGGCTGAAGAATAAGCCACTTTCCGGTGTTAATCTTGGAGTTTAGAGTGAATAGCCCAAAGGTCAACTTAAAGTTACCCAGGGGTCAACCGAGGTCAAACTTCCATATTTTGGTTCAGAATCTCATGGGAGTCCTAACTACCAAGTTTCATTCTTATCCCATTAATAATTCACAAGTTATACCATTTCCAACGTCCAATATCACTTTTTCCGGAAAAGGGCAATTAACACTGAAAGGAGTCGCCGGACGGTTTTCACTCACTAGGGGTCTTTTTGGGGTTCGTATCGGTGGTTTTTTTCCAAGTGCAAATGGCCTCCGATCCAACCGCTGGACTTGGTTCAAACTATATTACAAGATGTATTTTGCCAATACCTATCATCCCTTCAAATTTCAGCTCCCTGCACTCATTTGAGGTCGAGAAATGACTTCAGTAAAATAGGGGTGGGTTTGTTTACTTATGGCATAAAACCGGAAGTGGGGGGTCTTAGGGTACTGGGGTTCTCAAATTCAGCTTCTCTTAACTAGTCTCTGAGTTCTTAAGTTCTTATAGGCCATTTACACTTCAGGAGACCGTTGTCACTTGCCCCTCAAGGGTCTGAGTGGTCCCGTTTTTTGTATGCCCTGGTCAAATGATCACTTATATCGCTCCTCTCAATTTCATAACATTAGCTACCTCAGTTCCGATTTTTTTTGTGGGGGGGGGGGGGGGTTCGCCGATTTTGTTAAAATTTATTTCTCGGAGGGACGATATATTCGAAGGTTGAACTTTTTTGAATTTGACCTTTTGTTTGCTCTACTATTTAACTTAATGACGAATCAATCTTACGCACATGTTACTATAGCATGTAATACAGTGGAATCACCAATTCTACAGTCTTCTCTTCGAGTTCTCATCTAAAGACAAAGGTTTAACTTACCATCTTTTTACTAAGTTACGTTAATTTTATCCTAACCGTTAACCAAACAAACTCAATTAACTCTACTCAATGTCATTTTAAATTTCCCAGTCTAGCTCCTGACTAGTTCCAGTTCTAGACTAGTAAGCACTGTAGCTTACAGAAATCCTAACTAAGGGAATTGACTGCAAATAACTTTACTTCATACTAGCCATTACTCAGCAGTAACGCAATTTTCAGCAATACTCTAGATGGGATCGCAGAGTTCTACAGTATCTAATTGGTCAATATTAACACTAATAGCCTGGATTTTTTTCTTACTTTGAGACTTTTGCAAATTAATTTGAGATTTTGAATACTTAATTCTGATTGGCTGAATGTAGGCTAAAATTAATTTCAAGCATTCGGTCCCTCAAGCTTGAGAGATGCCACCAATCATTTGGACAGGAGAAAAGTTTTGCAGATGGCATGGGAAGCAATTTTCCTGCAATTGAATTTTTTACAAGCTTTTTTCCAAGCTTTGAAGTTGTATGATACGCAGTTTTCATTTCTATGGAATTGCATGACAAGCATTTTTCAATAAATTTTTTCATTCTTTAGTTTTGCTTTGTTATCAAGTATAATTTGTCCGAGAACACAATAAACAAGGATTCTTCTGTAAAAAACCCAAAAATTCTCAACAATGAACTGGGCGGGGGGTCAACCTGGGGGGTCACACTGAGGGGAGAGGGGGCAGGGGCTGGCTTTAAAGGGGGCTTAATATGGGATAGAGGACAATTGGGGAAAGAGGGACTCAAATTGAGAAGAAATAAGAAAAAATCAGTAGAAATAGAAAACATATAACATTAATAAGTTGGAAAAGTTGAAAAAAAGGAAAAAGAAAAGATAACAAGTCTCCACGCATCTTTTTAACTTCAAGAAAACTGTGCGGAAAATCAAAACAACTGCGAATGAAAAAACACTGCACTGTATTGAAAATTTCAGACTAACTATGGAAACATATAAGTAATCCGTTATAATCGAGTATGATTGTTCAAAAAGGATTATATTCATTTGTCAATAAGAGATTATAATCCATTTTTAATCGATTAAAATGGATTAAGTTCTATTTTTGTGGAGACTGACAATGAAAACATAAGTTAATTGAGTGTTGTCAATCAAACTTCAGTGCGGGTACAAAATTTGCCCTTTTTCGGATGGTCAAGAATCATCAAGATCGCTTAGACGAAATTTTTTTAATGATGTGTTAGAAGTTATCTCTCACACTTTTAACACCCCTCTACTCAACTTCTTAACCCAAAATGAACATCCCAGACTATTCCCCATAACGCCCTACACTTATCCCCTCGGACCATCCCCTCTCACACAAAACCATAAGCTACTCACACTAAAGCCTTCCTCCACTTACCTTCCGAATTGATTCAGTTCTTTCAACCTAAATAAAACCCAGATACGTTTGGAATAGGGGTCTGTGTGTAAATAGGAGAGCGTATATGGGTTTAAGGGGGTAAACATAAGGGGGGGCGGAGGAGGGGTGTAAGAAAAGAAAAAATAGGATAGGTGGGAGTAGATGAGGGGTAATGGAGAGGTGTGTAAGAGATCTCCATGTGAGAAAACAATTAGAAAAAATATAGAAAGCATAGCAACGTTTTTCACAGGCCCAATGTAAATCTCAAATTAAAGATTGCAAACTCCAAACTTTGAGTATATACCTGTTATATACTTTTTCCAATCTTTTTAAATGAATAACTGAATTAAATTGATTTCTTTTTTTTTGTGTGATGCACAAACGATTATTAATCTTTCACAATCGAATATTTTAGAACTTTACGGAGAAAGACCATAAAATTGCATTTTCGTTGATAACTGTCCATGGAAACTTGTAGTTATTGTTTGTCTTGTAGCTCAATCAAAAGATTCTCTATCAGCTGTTTCCATTCATAATTCCATCATCTGCTCTATGGAATCTTTTTCGTATTTCAAAAAAAATTTCGATTTTGAGGTTAGAAATGAAAATACCAATTTAAAGCAGCAGAAATAAGCGTCTAAAATTTTTTTTACGGATCCTTAACGCTGTTTCAGATGCGATTTCTAGGGTAACTGCTTTTGAAGATTTATCACCTGTTGCAAGGTGGACCCCTTCAAAAAAAAAATTTCTGTTCAAAGATTGAGTCAGCTCTTTTGATTACGAAGACATGATTTTGTCAAATGAATGAAGACTCTGTTGACCGTGGTGCTGTCAGATTATATAAGCGTCTAAGGAATTTGCACATCCGAGTCTTTTTGAACGTTTTCTTCATGACAAGTAGCCATTGAGGCTGCTCTCTCATTTTGATTCATGGGTGCCAAGCAAAACTTACCATACACAAACAAACAGCTTTTAGGTTTTCTGAAAGACAACCAAGAACAAAACCAACCGCGCAATGACTGGGGTAAGCGCGAAGATTTGTCATTTTTACACAAATGAAAAGCGTGAGCGCCACTGCAAAAAATTTGCTGGAATGTCATAAAGTAAGATATTGTCCCGTTTTTGGCATTCAGTTTGCTAAACTTTTCACAACAGAAGACGCACATCTTACTAATAAGATGATGAATTAAAACCAACGGAGTCGAAATACGATGACACAAAAAAGAACGGTTCGTTGTGTTACCTCTCTCTGCAGCTTACGACATAAGCCTCGACTACCAGGATGATTGATCCCATAACGTTGTTCAAACTATGTTACAAGTTGTATTTTGCCAATACCTATCATCCCTTCAAATTTCAGCTCCCTGCACTCATTTGAGGTCGAGAAATGACTTCAGTAAAATAGGGGTGGGTTTGTTTACTTATGGCATAAAACCGGAAGTGGGGGGTCTTAGGGTACTGGGGTTCTCAAATTCAGCTTCCCTTAACTAGGCCTACAACATAATAAAATTTGAGCCGAAAACCGCCGCTAGTCTCTGAGTTCTTATAGGCCATTTACACCTCAGGAGACCGTTGTCACTTGCCCCTCAAGGGTCTGAGTGGTCCCGTTTTTTGTATGCCCTGGTCAAATGATCTCTTATATCGCTCCTCTCAATTTCATAACATTAGCTACCTCAGTTCCAATTTTTTTTTGTGGGGGGGGGGGGGGGGTTCGCCGATTTTGTTAAAATTTATTTCTCGGAGGGACGATATATTCGAAGGTTGAACTTTTTTGAATTTGACCTTTTGTTTGCTCTACTATTTAACTTAATGACGAATCAATCTTACGCACATGTTACTATAGCATGTAATACAGTGGAATCACCAATTCTACAGTCTTCTCTTCTAGTTCTCATCTAAAGACAAAGGTTTAACTTACCATCTTTTTACTAAGTTACGTTAATTTTATCCTAACCGTTAACCAAACAAACTCAATTAACTCTACTCAATGTCATTTTAAATTTCCCAGTCTAGTTCCTGACTAGTTCCAGTTCTAGACTAGTAAGCACTGTAGCTTACAGAAATCCTAACTAAGGGACTTGACTGCAAATAACTTTACTTCATACTCCACACAAAACGACCAACCTCTATTCTAAAACTTAGCCATTACTCAACAGTAACGCAATGTTCAGCAATACTCTGAGATGGGATCGCAGAGTTCTACAGTATCTAATTGGTCAATATTAACACTAATAGCCTGGATTTTTTTCTTACTTTGAGACTTTTGCAAATTAATTTGAGATTTTGAATACTTAATTCTGATTGGCTGAATGTAGGCTAAATTAATTTCAAGCATTCGGTCCCTCAAGCTTGAGAGATGCCACCAATCATTTGGACAGGAGAAAAGTTTTGCAGATGGCATGGGAAGCAATTTTCCTGCAATTGAATTTTTTACAAGCTTTTTTCCAAGCTTTGAAGTTGTATGATACGCAGTTTTCATTTCTATGGAATTGCATGACAAGCATTTTTCAATAAATTTTTTCATTCTTTAGTTTTGCTTTGTTATCAAGTATAATTTGTCCGAGAACACAATAAACAAGGATTCTTCTGTAAAAAACCCAAAAATTCTCAACAATGAACTGGGCGGGGGGTCAACCTGGGGGGTCACACTGAGGGGAGAGGGGGCAGGGGCTGGCTTTAAAGGGGGCTTAATATGGGATAGAGGACAATTGGGGAAAGAGGGACACAAATTGAGAAGAAATAAGAAAAAATCAGTAGAAATAGAAAACATATAACATTAATAAGTTGGAAAAGTTGAAAAAAAGGAAAAAGAAAAGATAACAAGTCTCCACGCATCTTTTTAACTTCAAGAAAACTGTGCGGAAAATCAAAACAACTGCGAATGAAAAAACACTGCACAGTATTGAAAATTTCAGACTAACTATGGAAACATATAAGTAATCCGTTATAATCGAGTATGATTGTTCAAAATGGATTATATTCATTTGTCAATAAGAGATTATAATCCATTTTTAATCGATTAAAATGGATTAAGTTCTATTTTTGTGGAGACTGACAATGAAAACATAAGTTAATTGAGTGTTGTCAATCAAACTTCAGTGCGGGTACAAAATTTGCCCTTTTTCGGATGGCCAAGAATCATCAAGATCGCTTAGACGAAATTTTTTTAATGATGTGTTAGAAGTTATCTCTCACACTTTTAACACCCCTCTACTCAACTTCTTAACCCAAAATGAACATCCCAGACTATTCCCCATAACGCCCTACACTTATCCCCTCGGACCATCCCCTCTCACACAAAACCATAAGCTACTCACACTAAAGCCTTCCTCCACTTACCTTCCGAATTGATTCAGTTCTTTCAACCTAAATAAAACCCAGATACGTTTGGAATAGGGGTCTGTGTGTAAATAGGAGAGCGTATATGGGTTTAAGGGGGTAAACATAAGGGGGGGGGCGGAGGAGGGGTGTAAGAAAAGAAAAAATAGGATAGTTGGGAGTAGATGAGGGGTAATGGAGAGGTGTGTAAGAGATCTCCATGTGAGAAAACAATTAGAAAAAATATAGAAAGCATAGCAACGTTTTTCACAGGCCCAATGTAAATCTCAAATTAAAGATTGCAAACTCCAAACTTTGAGTATATACCTGTTATATACTTTTTCCAATCTTTTTAAATGAATAACTGAATTAAATTGATTTCTTTTTTTTTGTGTGATGCACAAACGATTATTAATCTTTCACAATCGAATATTTTAGAACTTTACGGAGAAAGACCATAAAATTGCATTTTCGTTGATAACTGTCCATGGAAACTTGTAGTTATTGTTTGTCTTGTAGCTCAAAAGATTCTCTATCAGCTGTTTCCATTCATAATTCCATCATCTGCTCTATGGAATCTTTTTCGTATTTCAAAAAAAATTTCGATTTTGAGGTTAGAAATGAAAATACCAATTTAAAGCAGCAGAAATAAGCGTCTAAAATTTTTTTTACGGATCCTTAACGCTGTTTCAGATGCGATTTTTAGGGTAACTGCTTTTGAAGATTTATCACCTGTTGCAAGGTGGACCCCTTCAAAAAAAATTTTTCTGTTCAAAGATTGAGTCAGCTCTTTTGATTACGAAGACATGATTTTGTCAAATGAATGAAGACTCTGTTGACCGTGGTGCTGTCAGATTATATAAGCGTCTGAGGAATTTGCACATCCGAGTCTTTTTGAACGTTTTCTTCATGACAAGTAGCCATTGAGGCTGCTCTCTCATTTTGATTCATGGGTGCCAAGCAAAACTTACCATACACAAACAAACAGCTTTTAGGTTTTCTGAAAGACAACCAAGAACAAAACCAACCGCGCAATGACTGGGGTAAGCGCGAAGATTTGTCATTTTTACACAAATGAAAAGCGTGAGCGCCACTGCAAAAAATTTGCTGGAATGTCATAAAGTAAGATATTGTCCCGTTTTTGGCATTCAGTTTGCTAAACTTTTCACAACAGAAGACGCACATCTTACTAATAAGATGATGAATTAAAACCAACGGAGTCGAAATACGATGACACAAAAAAGAACGGTTCGTTGTGTTACCTCTCTCTGCAGCTTACGACATAAGCCTCGACTACCAGGATGATTGATCCCATAACGTTGTTCAAACTATGTTACAAGTTGTATTTTGCCAATACCTATCATCCCTTCAAATTTCAGCTCCCTGCACTCATTTGAGGTCGAGAAATGACTTCAGTAAAATAGGGGTGGGTTTGTTTACTTATGGCATAAAACCGGAAGTGGGGGGTCTTAGGGTACTGGGGTTCTCAAATTCAGCTTCCCTTAACTAGGCCTACAACATAATAAAATTTGAGCCGAAAACCGCCGCTAGTCTCTGAGTTCTTATAGGCCATTTACACTTCAGGAGACCGTTGTCACTTGCCCCTCAAGGGTCTGAGTGGTCCCGTTTTTTGTATGCCCTGGTCAAATGATCTCTTATATCGCTCCTCTCAATTTCATAACATTAGCTACCTCAGTTCCAATTTTTTTTTGTGGGGGGGGGGGGGGTTCGCCGATTTTGTTAAAATTTATTTCTCGGAGGGACGATATATTCGAAGGTTGAACTTTTTTGAATTTGACCTTTTGTTTGCTCTACTATTTAACTTAATGACGAATCAATCTTACGCACATGTTACTATAGCATGTAATACAGTGGAATCACCAATTCTACAGTCTTCTCTTCTAGTTCTCATCTAAAGACAAAGGTTTAACTTACCATCTTTTTACTAAGTTACGTTAATTTTATCCTAACCGTTAACCAAACAAACTCAATTAACTCTACTCAATGTCATTTTAAATTTCCCAGTCTAGTTCCTGACTAGTTCCAGTTCTAGACTAGTAAGCACTGTAGCTTACAGAAATCCTAACTAAGGGACTTGACTGCAAATAACTTTACTTTATACTCCACACAAAACGACCAACCTCTATTCTAAAACTTAGCCATTACTCAACAGTAACGCAATGTTCAGCAATACTCTGAGATGGGATCGCAGAGTTCTACAGTATCTAATTGGTCAATATTAACACTAATAGCCTGGATTTTTTTCTTACTTTGAGACTTTTGCAAATTAATTTGAGATTTTGAATACTTAATTCTGATTGGCTGAATGTAGGCTAAAATTAATTTCAAGCATTCGGTCCCTCAAGCTTGAGAGATGCCACCAATCATTTGGACAGGAGAAAAGTTTTGCAGATGGCATGGGAAGCAATTTTCCTGCAATTGAATTTTTTACAAGCTTTTTTCCAAGCTTTGAAGTTGTATGATACGCAGTTTTCATTTCTATGGAATTGCATGACAAGCATTTTTCAATAAATTTTTTCATTCTTTAGTTTTGCTTTGTTATCAAGTATAATTTGTCCGAGAACACAATAAACAAGGATTCTTCTGTAAAAAACCCAAAAATTCTCAACAATGAACTGGGCGGGGGGTCAACCTGGGGGGTCACACTGAGGGGAGAGGGGGCAGGGGCTGGCTTTAAAGGGGGCTTAATATGGGATAGAGGACAATTGGGGAAAGAGGGACTCAAATTGAGAAGAAATAAGAAAAAATCAGTAGAAATAGAAAACATATAACATTAATAAGTTGGAAAAGTTGAAAAAAAGGAAAAAGAAAAGATAACAAGTCTCCACGCATCTTTTTAACTTCAAGAAAACTGTGCGGAAAATCAAAACAACTGCGAATGAAAAAACACTGCACTGTATTGAAAATTTCAGACTAACTATGGAAACATATAAGTAATCCGTTATAATCGAGTATGATTGTTTAAAATGGATTACATTCATTTGTCAATAAGAGATTATAATCCATTTTTAATCGATTAAAATGGATTAAGTTCTATTTTTGTGGAGACTGAAAATGAAAACATAAGTTAATTGAATGTTGTCAATCAAACTTCAGTGCGGGTACAAAATTTGCCCTTTTTCGGATTGCCAAGAATCATCAAGATCGTTTAGACGAAATTTTTTTTTAATGATGTGTTAGAAGTTATCTCTCACACTTTTAACACCCCTCTACTCAACTTCTTAACCCAACAGACTATTCCCCATAAAGCCCTACACTTATCCCCTCGGACCTTCCCCTCTCACACAAAACCATAAGCTACTCACACTGAAGCCTTCCTCTACTTACCTTCCGAATTGATTCAGTTCTTTCAACCTAAATAAAACCCAGATAAGTTTGGAATAGGGGTCTTAACTGCGTGTAAATAGGAGAGCGTATATGGGTTTAAGGGGGTAAATATAAGGGGGGGGGGGGCGGAGGAGGGGTGTAAGAAAAGAAAAAATAGGATAGGTGGGAGTAGATGAGGGGTAATGGAGAGGTGTGTAAGAGATCTCCAAGTGAGAAAACAATTAGCAAAAAATATAAAAAGCATAGCAACGTTTTTCGCAGGCCTAATGTAAATCTCAAATTAAAGATTGCAAACTCCAAACTTTGAGTATATACACTTTGATTATACACTTTCCAATCATTTTAAATGAATAACTGAATTAAATTGATTTCTTTTTTTTTGTGTGATGCACAAACGATTATTAATCTTTCACAATCGAATATTTTAGAACTTTACGGAGAAAGACCATAAAATTGCATTTTCGTTGATAACTGTCCATGGAAACTTGTAGTTATTGTTTGTCTTGTAGCTCAAAAGATTCTCTATCAGCTGTTTCCATTCATAATTCCATCATCTGCTCTATGGAATCTTTTTCGTATTTCAAAAAAAATTTCGATTTTGAGGTTAGAAATGAAAATACCAATTCAAAGCAGCAGAAATAAGCGTCTAAAATTTTTTTTACGGATCCTTAACGCTGATAACAATTTGAATATTAACCCCTCTTTAATTGAAACTTTCCATGGTATATACAGATTGGTTCAGAATGGTAGATTGAAGTGAAAAAGGAGTCAACTGCCGACGAGGCTGTTATATAAAACGCTGGCTCAGATTTGCCTATGAATGTCGATGTTATATTAGCATCGTAGAAATTGCAGAAAGTATACTAAGGCAGTGCTGATCGACCGAGTCGCGCAAATTGCTTCGGTAGCGCAAAATCGCAAAATACTCATTTTGAGTGCCAATGGTCGTAACCAGGGGCAGATTTAATGGGGGACGCCTCGGGCGCCACTATATTTTTAAAAGCGCCTCGGGCGCCACTATATTTTTAATTTAAAGGGGGGAGCGCGCGCCAAAAAACGCGATTTTTCAATAAAAATTTTCCAAAAACTGCTCGTAAACGCATTTTTGGCCTGTTTTTTCAAACGTTTGCCTGCGGCGCAGAAATTTTGGCCAAAACAGGGACTTTTTACTGCTTTGCAGAGCTCTCGGAAAACCAATTTGGACGACCTAAAAAAATCGACAAAAAAGATTCTAAAATTTTTGAAAATCAGCTCCCCCCTCGTCAAGAAAATCCTAGATCCGCCCCTGGTCGCAAGTTACCTGATTTGGGTCACAAGGATCGCAACAAATTGGAGCCAGTTCAAACAAGTGATTATTTTAACCTATCATATTTTTCAAAACTGTAAAAAAAAATTCCTTGGTTCTCGAGGACTCATGTTATCATCAATGGTGTTTCGTTGTTTCGTCGTCTAAAATATAGCACATAATCGCTCAAAAACTAATATAATTTGAACATAAAATTTTAACTTTTCCAAAATCTTGAACCTTTTCTTAAATCTTTAACCTGATTTTTCTCTATAAGTGAGCCACCCCGGATTTAAAGTGAAATTCTATTTCGAGTCGCAATGGTCGCAACATAAGTCGCCGACCTCAACCCAGGATGTGATGCCAATCTGGGGATGTTCGAAGCATGCTTTATTAGAGAAACAAAGTTTTGCAGTAGAGGCCAGAAAGTGGTGTCATTTTGTTATGGTTGAAAGCAAAAATCAAGTAAATTTTTTCGATTTACAGTCAGGCGATGATTTTTTATACCAAACTTTCAAAGGAATGCGAGTGTTTCTGGGGCTAGTTTGCCGGATCTATTCACCTAATGCACGGCTGCAGGTCTTTGCCAAGTTTTATACTTTTGTGTATAAATTGGCTTTGAGCCTATTGATTCTAAGTTTCGATGTACCGCAGCAGTTTTTTATCGGCACCCACAAATTTTTGCCCTGAACCAATTAGACAACAGACGTGACGGAAATCCTCGGCGGCCTATGAACCTCTTAAAACCCATGATTCAAGAACGGTCAACCATATAAAATATTTTGAGATGGATCGCTTGTGTCGCGGAGCCAGTTCACAGAAAACCACATATTTCACCAAAATTCAGATTTTTTGTACCCTAAAAAATCTCTAAGGGAGATCGGACATCATGAAATTGACACGTTTAACTTTGCGCTTTCGTCACGCAACTTGTTTATTTTCAATTTCACGCATTGCAAATCAAAGTCCGATTTCAGTTTTATTACAATAAACTGATTTTGGTGATCACACATTTGTCAAAAGACTGAAGAGAACACTTGGGATGAAAACTGCGAGCAAAATTTTTTTATAGATATTGATGTCAATTAAGTATAAATGGATGTTTCGTCTCAATACTGCTTTCAACAAGACGCCGATTTCAAGCTCCGAAGGTTCAGTTAGACATCAATCAGATAAACATACGTACCTTGGCATGATCGTCAATGTTTATGCTGATATGCTTAAGAGCTTTGAAAACTCTCCGAACTTTTCTCCCAGGATGACAGTTATATCGACTCCGGTATCTGATTTGCAAACAATTTGGTTGGTACCAACTACATCTGCTGTTGATTTTTTGGAGCGTATTCTTTTAAACATCTAAGCCCTGTTTAAATGGTCAGACTGAAGTAGATGTAGCCCCGCGACCAAATAGATTACTTGGAGTGTTTCAGATGCGATTTCTAGGGTAACTGTTTTTGAGGATTTATCACCTGTTGCAAGGTGGACCCTTTCAAAAAAATTTTTTCTGTTCAAAGATTGAGTCAGCTCTTTTGATTACGAAGACATGTTTTTGTCAAATGAATGAAGACTCTGTTGACCGTGGTGCTGTCAGATTATATAAGCGTCCGAGGAATTTGCACATCCGAGTCTTTTTGAACGTCTTCTTCATGACAAGTAGCCATTGAGGCTGCTCTCTCATTTTGATTCATGGGTGCCAAGCAAAACTTACCATACACAAACAAACAGCTTTTAGGTTTTCTGAAAGACAACCAAGAACAAAACCAACCGCGCAATGACTGGGGTAAGCGCGAAGATTTGTCATTTTTACACAAATGAAAAGCTTGAGCGCCACTGCAAAAAATTTACTGGAGTGTCATAAAGTAAGATATTGTCCCGTTTTTCGCATTCAGTTTGCTAAACTTTTCACAACAGAAGACGCACATCTTACTAATAAGATGATGAATTAAAACCAACGGAGTCGAAATACGATGACACGAAAAAAAGAACGGTTCGTTGTGTTACCTCTCTCTGCAGCTTACGACATAAGCCTCGACTACCAGGATGATTGATCTCATACCTTTTAAACTCATACACATGCAATAAGCTCTCGGTTTTATTTCCTGGCAAGGACTTCGCTTTATAAAAACTGAAGAAGAAGAGAATTCAATTTAAAAAATTATAGTTCAGTTTTCTGTAGTCAACCTTTTTCTTAGTCCATTCTACTCTCAACAATCATGCTTATTCTCAATTTTGTGGGCGACTGAACATTGCAGTTTGTCCACAGTTTTTTTTTTGAACAGCAATTGAACAAAAAGATTTATCGTACTAATGGCAAGGCAGAAGCTGGTCGAACACATATAAAAAATTTAAGAACATCAGCTGCTTAATTATTTGAACTGAAATCTAAACAAGATATAAACTAAGTGAAGCTATGCGTTTTACGTTCAAACGGCTTTTATAGTTCTAAGAAAAAACTGACTAAAAACGCTTAGGAAAACGGTTTTTTGTAAAAAAAAAAAATCTGCATATTAGCACACACTAATATCCTCCGCCCTAAAAGAACGAGAAGGGCTGGAAGCCTTACGGTCGATCGCGTGTACTCGTCTGCTGATGTTCTTACAGCAGAAGAACGCACAACGCCAACGTCAACAGAGTTAAGCGTAGTAAATTAGGCCAACGGCATTGGCCATGAGGACTGGCACAATCTGTTATCTTCACAAAATCGCCAGTATTTAGACCACCTTCCGCTGAAGAGTGCCACTTTTGTCCAATGTCTGCACATATTCTCTGATCCAACAAGTCAAAATCGCGATCTCATACGCCTGAGTACGTTCGTATCTTTTACGGTGATCAAAGTCTTCGTCGAAGGTCAACGGCGGTAAGCTCACGCATCTTTGCACGAAGAAAAAATGTTTCAATATCTACTCATCGAGATTGTTAGGTCCGAACTTACAGGTGATAACGGGCAAGCATTAAGGGGTTGCTCTACAAGTCAAAACTTGATTTGGAAGATCTCATTCGCTAGTTTTCTACAAACTTAAATTGAAGGTACGAACTTTCTTTTGGTATATCAGCGAAATTCGCCTGGCTGCTTTTGCATGACTTTTTCGAAAACTAACGCAATGGTGTGCGATGAAACGGAGGGCAGCGTGGAACTCCGAGACAGCATAGACAAGTTGAAAAACTGCTCGACGATGAGCAATGAACAGATGGCTATGCAGCATATAGGGAAGCGTCAGAAATAAGAAAAAGAAAAAATGAACGCTGTCCGAAATCATCGGATGCTTGGAATCAAAATTGACGGCGGCGAGGCGGTAAAAAGGCCAATGGAACGTATGATACCACCTGGGCCAATTAAATTAGAAAGAAAGCTAATCATCCAGACTATTTGAACGACTGTTGGCTACTTTGGAGCTTTGTTTTTGCTTGTGGCTACTTTGGTTGGAGCTGATGGAGCTTTGGTTGGAGCTACTGGATCTTCGCTTTCGGTTGGAAACAACTCTGATTGAGCTAGCTGTATCATTTTTTGAACACTTTCCAACTCAAGCGGATCGTTTAATGCACTATCCATTCAAAAGTTTTGATGTTGCAGTAGCAACATCAACATAGAGGCAGCTATAGACTTAACTTTGTAAGTAACCTTCAAGTCTGTCTGGTTTGAAAGTTCATGCAGAGGACTTGAGGAAAAGGGGACTCTTGAGCCTGTTGCTATCTCTCAGAGCATCAGCAGGAAGGCAATGATTACCAGTGTCAGCTGAATTATCATTGCTGCATACATGAAACCAATCAACCACTGTCTTGATTTCAAAGTTTGTGGGATGCCAATTTCTGCAAACAAAAATGCCAAAGATTTCATCCATGTTCCACATGAAAGTAAGATCCATTTTAAAACCAAAGTACGATTACATTTCTCAATTGGCTCACATGGTCTGACGGTTGTAACTCCAGCGTTCGCATTGAAGGAATTTTTATGGGAGTGACCGTCGTTTTACCAAAAACAAAAACTAATTGCATTTCGTTGGCCACGACGGAGTGGGTATATAGTACAAAAACCACACTGAAAAATCTTCTGAGCTGTCTCCAACCATATGCAGTTCTATGTTGTCGGCAGAACAATCAAAATAAACGCAAGAGATTGCTAATTTACCTAGAACTGGCGTTCGACTATGCTAGTCAAGAAACATTTGCTGCACATCGTCAGAGAAAACATCGTATCAATGATGACTGAATATGCGCCTTATACTTTCATCAGAAGATATGCGCGGAGAATGTACCGAGCTACAGGACTTATGAAGTCGAAACCAGAAGAAACACAGCAGATTTACAATTCTAATTGTACAATTCTATTGTACTAAACTTCTGATTATCAACAATTTAAAAGCTCCATTAGATGAAGTTTTCATCGATGATTCGTTGAATTTAACAAAAGGTGCATATTATGCCTGTTTTCCTTTTTTCGAAATTTTTTTGCATAAAATCTGTATAAAGCCTAATATCGTTCAGTTTTTTGGCATCAGTATTTTTTTTTGTATTCTTTTTAAAAATAACGTATATTAAATTTTGTATATAGTATTTTTTCTTTTTGCAGATCAGGCGTACAATTAACATATTAAAACAAATTTAATTCGTTGATTTAAAAAGTTTTGTAGCGCATCAAAACAAAAACTGAACAAAACGATTCAAAACAATTGCAACTTGCGTGTTTTAAAAAAACGCTTACTTTTTACAGAAATAAAATTCTGATTCAATACATGCTTGCGGAGGACCTTGTGCGATAGTTCACTTAGTTGGGGGAGAAGATGAGGTTGACGCTGCGTTTTTTGGTTTATTTTGCGTTAAGTATAATTTTAAACTATTTATACATGGCTTACATTTGTGGTTTTTCGTTTGTCAGATCTAGGTAGATAGTTTGAATAGAGGCGAGGGCCTTAGTAAAAAAAAACAGTTTTCTTAGGAGCGAAAGAAAATTCCAAGTTGTTTGGTCTGAACCTTCTTCGCCATAATTTCTTTACGGTTTTTTTTTATTTCGCACGTGCATGCAGTTGAACCTGTAGAACGGAAAAGGAAACGGCTGCAGAGATAAAAAGATCGGAACCGAAAGTGCTCATCATAATTGGTTTTGATCAAGTGACCATATTGCTCAACAAAAAAAATCGTTTACTATTTTTCACTTTTTTTTCCGCTTGATAAGTTTTTTTAAGAAACAAGAAAAAGAGGGTTTTTCAATCCGGGCGACAGTTTCAAAAAATACAATGAAATAGTCCTTTGCAAAAAATATCTCACGAATAATCTGCCCTAAAACCTCTGACACAATTCATCTCAAAAACGTATGATGATTGCTGAGCCAAAAACTGATTTCTGAACCAAATGCTGAATCATCTCACCTCAAATAATGATGACGCTGCTGAAATAGTCTCTGATTTTTGAACCATTTTCTCAACCACCCAAACACTGATGATGATTTAGAAACAAAAAACATCTCATTTCATATCATTTCGTTCTGTTTTGTACCAGTCCCATGAAACAACGATGCAGGTACTTTTTGTATGTTTAATAAAAATCCAAAGTGGAATCAAAATTCTTGAACAAATTTTTCTAAAGTCAGTTAAAACTCATTCATGGTTCTAATAAAAAACATAGGGTTATTAATTTTATCGGATCGACATTTGTCGTGAATCGTGCACTGAAATGTCTAATTATACTTATGATTCTAACAAAATTTATGATAATTGTTCACACATGAAACGGGCTCACTATGATCAATTTGTGTTGCTTTCTTCATTTCTCAAAATGTAGCAATTGCTATTCTCACTTTTTCACTCTTTTTATAAAATCACTTTTTTTGTTCCTAACTTACATCACAATTGATATTTTCAATATGAGAATTTCTTTGTGTTTCACTTGATCGCATCAATGTGAGCACCTCAAGGTGAGAACCTCATTTTTATGCTTTTTTTGCACAGTCATTCAGATGAGTCTGAAAAACGAAACACGAAACGGTGGAAGAGAACAAAAAACTTGATTCAATTGCTCAATTTAACTCAAAGCAACTACTATTTTTCCTCATTGCGTTTTTTGTTTGATCAAATTGTACAAATTGCTCAACAAACTTGAAAACGAAACTTAATTATTTTTCAAACTTTTTTTTGCTCCTTGAAATTTTCACTTTCAACTTTAAAAAGAAGAGTATTTCAATCGTGATGATTTTTTTAAGCAAAATTTTCAAACGACTTCTAGCCCAAAAAAACATCTGAATCTCAAAAACTGATGATGATTTCTGAGCCATTTCAGAGAAAATACCCATTTCAGAGCAAAATACTCAACCGTCTCATCTCAAAAACTGAAGTTGGTTTCTGCGACAAACACTGATGACAAAATATGAATGAATTTTTGCATTGCTTGTTTGAGTTTCCAACGACCCCAAAAATTGAAGAAAACCCCCAAGTGGAAATTTTGCGTGGTTGTTAAGGAAAGTTCGCCCCATATTTTTGGTTAACCAATGTTTTAGGATTTGTTCGTGGATTCCGCTGACAATCATCACGTCCTTGCCTTAAAATTCTACGTTGTACTGAAAGTATTTCTAGCTCTAGTTTTTATTTGTTAGTTTTTAAGTTCGTCGAGTTGATACATGCTTGGAGAGGAAATTCTACGTGAGGTCACTAGTTGATTTTAAATTTGACGCTTCATTTTTTGGTTAGTATTTCGTTCGTCATAGTTTCAATAGTTTATAGGTAGGTTAAAAATAGCGTTTTTTGTTTGTTAGATATAGGTAGATAGTTTGAATAGAGGCGAGGGACTTAATCGAAAAAAATTGTTTTTGTTTGTGGCGAAAGAAGGGTCCAAATTCTTTGATCTGAATTTTCTTTGCATAATTTCCAACTCTAATGTACTACACTTCTGATTATCAACAGTTTGAAAACTCAAATCGATGAAGTTTTTATTAATAGTTTATTAATTTTCGCAAATAATTTCATTTTTTGTCTGTTTTCCTGTATTCCAAATGTTTTTGCAAAAGTTTTTCCAGAATGCCTACTATCGTTCAATTTTTTGGTATCAGCCATACAATAATATACATCAGCCATACTTTTTTTAAAAAACAAAATTAACATAAAAAAATGTTTTGGGATACAATAATAATTTTTTTGCAGATCGACCGTACAATTAACATAAAACATAATTAACACGTCGGTCTAAAAAAAATTTGTAGCCCATCAAAACACAAACTCAACAAAACATTTCAAAACTATTACAGCCTGCGCGTTTTAAAAAACGCTTATTTAATATAGAAATAATTTTCTGATTCAATACATGCTTGGGGAGGACCTTATACGATAGTTCAGTTAGTTGGGGGAAAAGATGAGGTTGACGCTGCGTTTTTTGGTTTATTTTGCGTTAAGTATAATTTTGGCTTTTATATACGTGGCTTACATTTGTGGTTTTTCGTTTGTCAGATACAGGTAGATAGTTTCAATAGAGGCGAGGGCCATAGTAAAAGCAAAAAACAGTTTTTTTTAGGAGCGAAAGAAGAGTTGTTTGGTCTGAACACGAAAAACGAAAAAGATCAGAACCCAAAAGTTGGTCAAATTGCGCATCAGAATTTAAACTCATACTTACTTTCCTTGCTGTTTTTTATTTTAAAAAATCAGGCCCAACAAAACTCAAAAACAAAACTTGATTTTTTTGTAATGTTTTTTCAGCTTGTTGATGTTTTCCATTTCTGTTTTAAGATATAGAGAATTTCTCAACCGTGTTCATCAATTTTACAAATTTTTCAAAATACTGATTACCCAAAATATCTGAATCATCTCATCTCAAAAACTGACGATGACTTCTGAGCCAACCACTGACTTTTCAACGGAACACTGATTTCAGAGTCAAGCCCTGATTCATCTCATCTCAATTTTGATGATGGTTTATGAGCCAACTACTGATTTCTGAAACAAAAACTGATCAATCTCATATCAAACACTGATGATGATTTCTGTGCCAACTACTGATGACAAAGTTTGATTCGAATTTTGCATTGCTTGATTGCGTTTCCAAACACTCCATCAATTGAAGAAATTCCTCAACATTTGAAGAAAGTTTGACTGATCGATAGTAAAATTTGACCCCCACATAATTCTTTAACTGTGATAGGAATTGTTCGTGGAAACCGCTGACAATGGTTAGGTCGTTGCTTTCAATTTCCACATCGGTCTGAAAGTAATTCCAGCTCTAACTTTTAGTTGTTACTATAACATTTTTTTATTAAACGAGTTTATTATAATTCACGGTATCTGCTTACACATTTTGCGAAATCTACAGACATTTGCGGGTTCCACATAAATTTTGCCGAAACTACTTAAAAATGAGGAAACCAAAACAACTATCTATATTCGCTTCTTGCGGAATCCGCAACAAAACAGATGTGCGACACACTTACGTTACAGGTTTTTTACGCGGAATACATGGAGGTTTTTGAGAGTTTTTGAATTTGGCATTGGTCTGAAAGTAATTTGCTGCACTAGCCTTTAACTGTTACTATAGAATTTCCTTATCAAACAAAATTATTATATTTCACAGTATCTGCTTACATATTTTGCGATAATTGGCAAATCATCGCAACACGAATTCAAAAAAGATTTCCAAAACAATAACAGTTGGTTTGTTTTTAATTGCTTATTTCATGCAGAAACAGTTTTCCGAAATTATACATGCTTGGGGAGAACATTATAAGATAGGTCACCTAGTTGGGGGAGATTTGATATTTGACGCTTCATTTGATGTCTTAAAATGCGTTCATCATAATATGAACAGTTTCTAGGTGGCCTAGATTTACGGTTTTTCAATTGTCAGATTTAGGTAGATAATTTGAATAAAAGAGAAGGAAAAAATCGGAAAAAAATTCATTTTTGGGGGCGGAAGGATCCCAGTTGTTTGATCTGAAATTTCTTCTCCATAATTTCTTTGTGCTACACTTTTGATTATCAACAGTTTGAAAGCTCAATTAGATGATGTTTTCATTGATGATTCATTTTTTTTTGCAAAAATTGCATCGTTCGCTTGTTTTTCTTTCTTCGAAATGTTTTTGAAAAAATTCTAAAGAACACCTACTATCAATCAACTTTTGGCATCAGCCATACAATACTTTATATCATATACAACATGTTATTATTTTTTGGTGTACACAGTTTTTTCATGTTGTCAGATCAACTGTACAATTAAATTATCAAAACATTTTTAAAACGTCACTTTAAGGGACTTTGTGGCCCATCAAAACACAAACTGAATAAAAAACTTCGAAACAATTTCAGCTTGCGTGTTTTTAAGAAACGCTTATTTCATACAGAAACAATTTTCCCAATCAAAACATGCGTGAGAGGAAATTCTACGATAGGTCACTTAGTAGGGGAAAAATTTGAGGTTGGCGCTTCATTTATTGGTTTAAATTGCATTTTTATGATTTTTAAGTTTTTATACATCGCTTAGATGTGATGTTTTTTGTTTGTTAGATATAGGTAGGTAGTTTGTATAGAAGCGACTTAGTCAAAAATAGAGTGTTTTTTGGGGCGAAAGAAGGTTTCAAATTGTTTGGACTGAAATGTCTTCGCCATATTTTCTCTGCAATTTATTTTATTTTGCACGTGCATACGGATGGGATTGCAAAAAAAAACGTAAAGGCAAACGGCTGCAGAGATTTAAAAAAAATTAGAACCAAAAATTTGATCAAGTTGCTCAACTGAGCAAAGAGACCCCACTTGTTTTCAGCCTGATCAAAAAACCAAAAAAGCCAAAAAAACTCACAAACAAAATTTACTCTTGTTCGTACTGTTTTTCGTTTCATTTTTATGAAAAAGAGTATGATTCAATCAGGTTGACCAGTTTTCGAAAACACAAAACTTTCAAAAGATTGCTCCAAAAGATTTCAAAAGTTTTCAAAAGTTTTCAAAAAAAATGCTACCCCAAAAACCATCGGAATCATCGCATCTCAAAAACTGATGATAATTTCTGAGCCAATTACTGATGTTTGAAACGAAACAAATACTAATTTTAGAAACAAACACTGAACTATCTCATCTCAAATACTGATGATGATTTCTGAACCAACTACTGATTTCTGAACCAAACTTTGATCTATATCATATCAAACACTGATGATGACTTTTCAGCCAAACTCTGAGGAAAAACTCTGATCGAACCATTCCATTGCTTGATTGCGCTTCCAACGACCCCAAAAAATGAAGAAACTCCCTCAGCAATTGCGGAAATTTTGCGTGATCAATAGTAAAAGTTGACACCCACATATTTAGTTAACCAATATTTTAGGACTTTTTCATTGATTTCGCTCACAATGATAGGTCCTTGCTTTTAAATTCCGCGTTGGTCTAAAACTAATTCCAGATCTAGCTTTTAATTGAAGTGCATAAAATTATTTGTCAACAAAATTGCGGAATCCACTCACATTTTACGATATTTGGTTAGGAATTTCTCGCAGAAAGTGTCTAAAAAGCTAAAAATCGTTCAATTTCTTGGCATCAGCCATACATTGATATTATCGTTTATTATAAAACTTTGTAATATTTTTTTTGGTGTACAAAATATTTTCACTTATATTTTGCCAAATTCACACAAAGTTGAGAAATCCAAAACAACTATCTATATTCGCTTCTTGCAGAATCCGCAACAAAACAGATGTGCGATCAAATTTTTGTTACAGGTCTTTTTTGGCGGCATCCATGAAAATTTTGTAAGCTTGCAGCCCATCAAAACACAATTTGAATGAACAATTTCTGAACTATTTTAGCTTGCGTGTTTTCAAAAATTGCATGTTATATACAAAAAGAACTTGACAAATTAAAACATGCTTGGAGAGGAAATTCTACGATGGTTCATTTAGATGGTTAGATAGTTTAAACAGAGGCGATTGAATTAGTCGAAAAAAAAATGTTTTTGTTCGGGGTGAAAAGAGGGTACAAGTTTTTTGTTCTGAATTTTCTTCGCCATCATTTCTCTACGGTTAATTTTATATTGCAGGGGTATATAGATGAGCCTGAAAAGCGGAAAAGACTTTGGCTGCAGAGATAAAAGAAATTAAAACCGAAAAATTGATCAAGTTGCCCAATATAAATTAAGAACCATAATTATTTTTCTTGCTGTTTTTCTTTTGATCAAAATAACAAAAAGCCCAAAAAAATCAATAACAAAAACGTCCTTTTCTTTTTACTGTTTTTTTCGCTCGTTGATGTTTTTCGTTGCAGTTTATGAAAACGAGGATTTTTCAGTCATGTTGATCAGTTTTTAAAAACTACAACGTTTCAAAAGACTGCACCAAAACCCTTTCCAAAAATTAAAATTTTCAGACGTTTTCAAAAGATTGCTCCCCCAAAAATCATCAGAATCATCGCATCTCAAAAACTGATGATGACTTCTGGGCCAATTACTGATTTTTGAACCAAATACTGATGTTAGAGTTAGAATCAATTACTCAACCATCCTATTTCCAAAAATGTGTGATGATTTTTGACCCAAATACTGAATCATCTCATCACAAAAACTGATTATGGTTCTGAACTAAACACTGATTTCTGAACCAAATACTCAACCATCTAATCTCAAATACTGGTGTTGATTTTTTAGCCAACTACTGAAGACAATTTTTGAACCAAATTTTGCATTCGTTCCGTTTTGTACTTTTTTGTACCAATCATCTGCAACAATTATGCAGGACTTAATGAATCATTGATTGAAATTCGAAGTAGAATTGATAATCCTGAACAAGTTTTTCGGAATTGAGTAACAACTCCTTCAAAGTTTTTGATAAAAAACCTGATAATTGCTATTGTTATCGGATCCACGCGTGAGGTTAAACTTGCGTCGAAACTTCTAAAAGTTTTTATAGCTCTAATTAAATCTATGCTAATTTTTCACTCACAAAACAGGCTCAGTATGATCAGTTTGTGAAGGTTTCCTCCTTTCTCAAAATGGTAGAAATTGCTATCCTCGCTTTTTTGCCCACAATGTGTCAGATCTTTTGTTACCCTACTTTTGGTTTCGAAATTATGTCAGAACTTGACTTTCCAACATCAGAATTTCTTGTGTTTCAAATTATTTCTTCAGTGATGAGAACCTCAAGTGTTTTTTTAACTTTCGTACCCAAACTTGAAAAACGAAAAAGCGTATGGTCGATGAAATAGAAAAGAAAATAACTTTAAAAAATGATTAAATTGCTCAAGAAAATTTTAAAACAAAAACTACTTAATTTTTCTATGTTTTTTTTTCGCTTGCTGGAGTTTTTTTTATTTTTAAAATGCTTTTGATCAGTTTTTAAAATTTACAAAGTTTTCAAAAGAACTCTTTTCCAATAGAGCTGCAAACCATCTCACCTCTAAAACTGATGATGAACTCTGAACCAAATACTGATTTCGAAGTAAACACTGAACCATCTCACCTCAAACACTGATGATAATTTCTGAGCCGAATACTAATGACAATTTTTGAACCAAATATTGCATGACTTGATTGCGTTCCCAAAACACCAAAAATTGAAACAACTCCCTCAACAATAGAGGACTTTTGGTTGATTGTTAATAAATGGTGACAACCATATAATTAGTTAACCAATGCGTTATGATTTGTTCTTGGATTCCGCTGACGATGTTTTAACCTTGATTTTAAATTCCTCATTGGTCTGGAAAAAGCAGTTCTTGTTTTTTATTAATAGTATGCAATTTCGATAATTAATATAATTGGTTAATCCTCTTACAATTTGCGGTGTCTGCTTACAAGTTTTGCAAATTCTACATACATTTGCGGAATCCACTTATTTTTTGCTGAAACCACTTCAAATTGGGGAATTGCAAACAACTAGTTTTTTTCGCAGAGAGGTTTTTTTTGTTCATTTTGCAACGAAATACGGATGAAAAAATTGCAAATTATCTTGAGCCAGCAGTTTTTGTTTTCGGGAGGTGGTAGTTGAAATCCTAAAATCACACTTACTTTCTTTTTTTGAAAATTTTAAAACGTGACATTTTGATTCGCTCCTGATTCAAGGTACTGAGAATATTCTCTTCAAATATAGTTTCAGGACTTTTTAAGCGCAAATTTTTCATATATTTTGAAAGTTTGATTTGACCAGGTCAGAAAAATGACGTTTTCGTTAAGCTGTACAAGAAAAACATGAAATCCTTCATTGTTGAGGGATCGAATGGGTGGGAAAAAATCAGCCAATCAGATTTCGGTTTTCCAAAATTTGAAATGAAATCGAGAAAATCTCGAAAGAGTAAACATTTCCATTGACATAAGTTTAAAATTAGACAAAATTGAAAACGGCTGAATTATGCGAAACTTTCAACTTGTCACTGACCGCTGGCGAGTTGAAACAAATTTTCTTTTTCAATGTTTTCGTAACAAAAAAGCAGACTTTTGCCTAAGCCTAATTTAATTCCTTTCAGTTGAACTGCAATTGATTCATTATAACAGTTGTATCATAATGGGAAAATTTTGTATCTGTCTTTTCAAGTGTCTAAAAAATCGATTTGGATGGATTTTCCGACTCACTAAAATATATTCGAAATTCATTTAAATCCATTCGAATCTCGCTTAAACCCATTTTAACTCGATATAAAGCATCTATCTTGAAAATCTTGTATCAATTTAAAGATCTAAATAATCATAATTTTATTTTCGATTTTTGAAATAAAAACACACGTGCCCGCTGACAGAGTTCATCAAATTTATAAACATAAATTAGATCTTAGGCTCGAAAATATGCAATGAAATCCTAGAAGATCATTGTAAACCAGATTATTTGCAAAATCTTATGTAACAAACAAGAAAAAGGTCAAAATTAAATAAATTTCGATCACAATAATGTGCAATTAGAACATAGAAAATCCTGAGTGTAAATCAAATTTTGAGCAGAAACTTATTAAACAAATGAAGAAAAGGGCCAATATAGATCCGTTTTTTAGCTCAAAATATGTAAGGAAGTAATAGAATTTTATCGATTTTTTGCTCCTTTTATTTCGTCGTTTATATGTTAAAATTACACAATGGATGTAAAAAAAAATGATGGACAATGAAGAAATTAAACAAAAGCTTGAAATTGATGAAACTCGAAAAAAAAATCAATTCGAATCGTTTCATCTTAAGAACAAAAACAAATTAAGACTGGAAAAAGTGGATTTAAATTGATTTAAAATCGATTTGGATCAGTTTTTGTAGCGGAAATTTACAACCAATTTAAATCAATTTTATATCAATCCAAAGCAATCTTTATCGTTTTTATTTAATCTTCGTACTTTTTTCATACTTAAATCAATCTAATTTTTACCAACTTAGTTTTTTCATTCTAAAATTGATCCTCATCTACTTTTGCTTGTGCGGGAACTATTATTGAAGTCATACTAAATTATCATTTAGTAGATTAAAGTAATTCTTTGTTTCCGGTCATTCGCTCATGAGTGTATCGCCCACTCGGTTCTTTGCCCATGAGAATAGCCCCTCTAGTTTACTGCTTCTTTTTATAGGAGCGGCGTTTCCTTAGTAAAAACCATAGGTGTGGATATTGTTCAGTAGATCCGGTTTTATTGTCTTGGATCGATTTTTAAAAATGGTTTTCGCCGTATAGTCAATTGTTGTTGCATCGCATGTGGTTGTTAAATATAAAAAATGCAAAATGCTTTTGTCGATCAATTTGAGTTTTTTGGAGTGAAAAGTATTTGTTCTTTCATCTCGATTGGATTGTTCAGATTCAATTTTAACTCAACATGAAAGATGACAGAAATTAAATAGGCACATGGAAGAAACAGTCTAAAGTCGAATAACTGACTCAGATATGGTGACTGTGAGAGCAATGGTTCTTTTTGAATCATAGGAGTTTTGAGAAATGGAGTTGGGCTCTTTTTCCTTCCCCCCCCACCTCAAACGAGCTTCAATATATATTAAGGTAGCGAATGGTTTAACGAGGTTGAGTATGAAGACCAAACTTGTTTGTCGTAAGATTATTAGTCCGTGTGTAAATTTTCATTACAATTTGACAATGTGGTCAAAAACATTTGCAGGTGGGGGTAAAAAGGAAAAGGAGCCTGGAGTTGTTGATCTTGAAAACTTGCATGCATTTTGCGTCGAAATTAAATTGCGCTGCACCTTCGCGATGAGATATGCATAGCAGCACTCACTGCGTAAAATTTACTAGAAACAATACTGTCTCCCTATTGAACGACAAAGAAGTCGAACTTTGAGCATTTCAATTTACAAAGGTTTCCGAAAGTTGAATATTTTTGATACATAAAACGTCTACACTTGGACGTCAAAACTGCTCAAATAAAATTTATTCAAAAAAGATAAACAGATTGAAAAATATTTTAAATTTATCTTATTTAAGAACTGATCTAAATTTGAAAAAATTGTTGTCCCGACTTTGGAAGAAAACGAACATTTTTCTCTATCGAAATAATACTTTTTTTAAGCAAAAATTTTTTATACCCCATTGAAGATATCGACTTCCTGACTTTAAATGTAAAAAGAAATTTCACCTCCGATATTTTTTTTGTAAAATTCTGGGGGTTTGAAAATTGGCAAATTTTCAATATTCTAGACTAAATTATGAGCGCTTCGAAGATTTTATTCATAAGGCTGAGAGTGTTACGCGAATTATTTATGCGGGGTGAACCACGCAAAACAAAATCGTTCCAAATTGTATTGAGGCTACCTAACTGGTTGTATTAGTTTTGTATGACTCAAAATTTTACACATTGATATTGTCCAAACTGTATAGATTTTCAATATTTTCTTTTCACAGAAACTAATCGATGTAAATTATGGGACATTCGGAACATTTAGGGCTTTGCCTTGATTATCGAGCAGTCTTGTTGTTCCGACTTTGGCAACAAAAAAAAAACGGAATATTTAAGCTCGGGGTGTGTTTCCGGGTTGACCAAAACTTTTTATTATACAATTTCTATATATGAGAAGTTTTTTGTCACAAAATTTCATACAAATCCATACGTACAGAAAGTTTTATGATAAGCCATATTCTATGTATGAAAAAAGTATGATAGGTAATTTTCCATAAACTAAAAGGATGAGTTTTTGTTTCCACATTTAATATTGAAAAATTTCGTTTGTGTTTGTAAAAGAACATAAGTGACAAAGAACTTGCTTACTGAAAGCACCAAAATTTGGACGGTCATGCATATAAAATGCATAGAAAATGACCTGAATTGTCTTCGAGCGTTCTTTCACAAATGATATAACAAAAACAACAGACTTTTAAAGTTTGGCAAAAAGTTTCAACGACGATTATTCTAAAAATATGAGTTTTTAAATTATCGGACCTTGATCAAGGCATACGTAAACCTGCCATACAAAAAAATAGGAATTGTCAGCGTTTTTTAAAGAAAATTAAAGCAAAAAGGAAAAAAATCCAAACGTTAGCGTGTCCAAGGCTGCGTTATGCGGAGAAAAAATTAAATTTTGCATGCAAAAAAAAGTTTTTGGAAAATGTTTGCTTGCGTTCAAAAATCGATTTGCGGTTGAAAAAAAAAACAAAAAAAACTCTGAAGCAAATTCAAAACTACATGGAAAGTTTTTTGTGTCGCCATCAAAAAATGCTAGTCAGACAATTTCCATATATGGGAAGTGTATGACAAGAATTTTTTTCAAAAAACGAAAACCTCTGATTTTTGTCACCAGATAGTTTTATTAGAATCAAATAGCCACAGAAATTAGTTTATATCTTTTTTCTTCCATTTTCCAAAGTTGTATGAAAATTATATGACAAGCATATTCCCACACACTTGATGTATGGAATTGTATGATAAGCATTTTCGGTGTATGGAGGTCAACCCGGTTTTTTTTTCTTCAGACAAATTTCGACTTTCTAACTAGCCATTTTCGACGGAATTTTATATATCATTCAAAAGCTATTGTTGTCTTAAGGCTAATTTTGAAAAGTTATTTCACCTGTGATCATTTTTCGTAAAGTTACCGGGGTTTAAAGATTGCCATTTTGCCCAATTTGGGACAATTAACAAGCGATATAATTCGAGCTATTAACGCGTAAGCGGAGATATAATCCGTCTTAGAAATCGTTCCAAATTGGTTGAAAGAAGCTTATTTGCCATAATTGATTTGCTACAAGTAGCAAAACCTTTTGTTTGGTACTTTATATGGCGTGTGGGCGGATGATTTTCTTAGAAAAAAATTCAAACTTAAGAAAAAAAATTCGTTTTAATTTATTTAATTTTTTTTGTTGTTCATGTTATTACTGCTCCATAAACCTTAAAGGCAGTCGGAACATTCAAAGCTTTGCACTGATACGAGCATTCTTGTTCATTTTAAGTGCTCTCTGCTATTCTGTGTTAAGCTGGCTCTGCCGTTAGAAAGATCTGCTCAAACACAATTTCCCGAGAATTGCCACACATTTGATGGTAGGTATTTGATACTATTTTAAGAATTACATCAAAAATAGTAGCTTAAAAGATACCATTTTCCAACTACATGTAAAGTTTATCATAAATAAAACCAAACCAAAAAAACAACGTTTTATATTAACAATTCGAGCCATTTCTTCATTCTTGATATTAAATTAGTTACAAAACTGTATAAAACTTAGTTGATAGTGATAGCTCGGCAACTTTTGGCGATATTTTTTGTTCGGAAATGAAACGGCCTTCCAAATTCAAAATATCAGATCTTCCAGAAACCGTCATCCGGAAAATCTGCCAGCTTCTAATTTTTTCGTTCCCAGCCGAGAATGAGGGATTGCGCAGCGTCCTGGCTTTCCGATCAATATCTTCCCATTTTTACAGAACCATTAACAATTGTTCACTAAAATTTACCTATGACATTTCAAATCTAGAGGGCTCTTCTCTTGTTAGATTTTACTCAAACAGAACCGAATACTTTCTAAAGCATTTAGTCGAAAGTACTAATTGGAAGTTTTACCAATGTTCAGTATTATGCTTTTTTGCCCGAGCAAGTGATATACTTTATCTTGATGGAGTCGTTAAAAAATTGGTTCGGAGTCGTTATTCGGAATTATTTGGGAATAAATTGAAGACTTTTGTATTAGATCTACGCAACATTGGTGTATCGAACCGAGAAGATCGTCGCTCGGCGCTCATGCTAGCTGACAAAACTTTCTCAAAAATTGGAAACGAAGCTACCGAAATTGACTTGAACTTTCACACGTGGTTTTCAATGGAGCTTCCCAATTTTGACAGCAGATACTTTCATCATGTGAAAAAACTAAAAATTCAGCAAACTCGATTGAATGTCGCATATAAACTTGCACAGCTATGTTTCAATGTCGAGGAGCTGACTTTTATTAAATTGGACCATATACCAGATGGGTTTGACGTCAATTTTCTCAAAAAACTATCAAAGGTCAATTCGTTCAAATGCAACAAACTGAATTCCTTGGCTTTACTAAATGGTCCAATATTGGATAGAATCACAACGCTTCAATTGGACAATGGGGATAAAAATCCAGAGCTCCCGAAATGGTGCTTTTCTGTCAAATGCCCAAACTTGACAACCCTCACACTACGCAGACCTTGGGAGTCCCAAAAGCCTCAAAAAACAGCTCATCGCTTCAAGATTCCGCCAAACTTAACGACTCTTAAGACCAATGCTAGTTTTCTATCTCGCACTGTCTGCGATATGGTTTCTAATTTAGAAGAACTTTATATCATATCTGATGCATGTGATTTAAAGTCATTGAAAAAAATGATAAAATCGCGGAAGTTAGCCTCGTTGAGAATAGTCAACATAACTGTGAGCAGTTCACAGCAGCTTTACTCTCCTCGGAAGACATGGAAGCTCGCTTGTTATATTCTGAAAACAAGACCAGCGCTTAAAGTCTTAAGTGTCCGAAGTCTCACTACCAACTGCCAAGGCGATCCGGATTATCGACCACTTTGCCCGATTCAGTTCGCAAAAATATCCTCTCAGAAACTGTTCTTTTGGAGAATAAGGGTTCAAACATTCAGAACTACGTTGCTGTACTTCAATTTTTTCGAAAACATAGTCAAAAACACGTTGGATCAGGCCACGATTAGAAGACTTGATGAGTTGGACTTAAAATACGAATGGCATCCAAGATAATTGCCTTGTTCCAGTCTTTATTCAAGTCTACTCCTTAAAGCTTTTTGAGAAAAGGGCACACATATCAGATAACAATTGTTTGTTATTAGAATGAAGACTCAATAGCATATATTGAAAATTTATTTTCTTCATCAGTTTTTTTTTCATAAATCTATTGCGAGGCTAAACTGTACATTTTGTCCATTGTTAGCAGACTCCGCAACAAGGAAGCTCCCTTGTTGTTTCATTTCCTTTGATCGTTGCGACAAATTTTTAACATGTCTAAGACTTGTCTCTGGAATCCAGGAACATACAGACACAAAATTTTGCGCCTATCCAGTGCAGGCAGTTGGCCTCGTAATTTCATGACAGGTCCCCATTTTGGTGATTCCAAATATCTTCAATTTTATTCTTCTGAACTTACAAGTATTGTGTTTCACAGTTTTGAAGCATTAATTTTACAAGACAAAAATTTTGTTTTCGTTATACTTGTGTCTACTAAAGTTTTGTTGGCTAAAGTGGCGGAAAATATTTTTGACCGCTGACAGAGAAAGAAGGGTCGTAACACTTTCGAATATCAAAATCTTATAAATCACAATAGTAGTATAGATATACGACACTTTGATCGGGGGGGGGGTGATCCCTACAGGGATCATTGGGTATAGATTATACCTAATGATCCCTATGTAAATATTTATACCTAATGATCCCTATGTAAAACATTTATACCTAATGATCCCTATGTAAATTATTTATACCTAATGATCCCTATGTATAATTTTTATAGCAACTGATCCCTATGTAAAATTTTTGATCCCTAATGATCCCAATGTATAATTTTTATACTTAATGAGCCTTATGTGAAAGTTGTGTTGGTTAAAACAAAATCGTTCTGGCTATATTTTATTTCTTTCCGCCACCTATAGCTCGGCAAGCTATGTTGTGTTCCAATTGAACTAAAACTATTCAATGTGTTTTGCTATTGAAGGTCTTTGCGAATTGGTTTTTTCAATGTTTCTACAAATTTTATGGTCCTGGTGAAAATACATATGAAATGAAATGGTTGAATTAAACACACAATCTTCTAAAACAAGTGTCGTTTAAAGCTAATGAAAATGCATGTGAGTTAGAAAACGTTTCAAAATAGAATCATTATTGCAAAGGAAATCAGAAATCATGTAGAACTAAATAATAGTTTAACGAAAAAGCATATGAGTTAGGAAACATTCTAGTTTTGTGTATGTTTGATCCGTTTTTGTGTAGAAACATTGTCAAAACTTGAACCTAACTGTTACTACAAAATTTAAGATAGAATAAAGATTCTTGGGGTCCGAGTAGAAGAAAACGCATGGGGCTCGACTCTCAGTCGAAAGGCGGCGTTTCGAAACCCGTCCGGAAATTGTACTGAAAAGAGGCAACAGTTGCTGGTATGGTGATATCCCCCCATAGATCGATTTTGTATTTTTTTTCTCACTTTGATAAAAAGCTTAACTTCTCGAATTACTGCTATTTAGTTAACAATTGGGTAAAATTTCAAATACTAAAAGAGTGTATTGTTCAAAATTATATTGAAAAATGTATAAATCAACCATATTAAATGGTTAGTTAATGGGTAAGCATGTGAGTTAGGAAACGTTTCAAATCATGATCATTTATGTAAACAAAATCAGAAACATCACCATTAAAGTTTTTGTCATAAATCAAATGTGCAATATAAATACAAAATGAACCGCACATGTTAGAGTTTGAGTCTTGCATGGGAAAGTTTGTCATCAATTCAGTCACCTGATGAAAATTCTCGTTCAATCGTTTAAACAGATTGGTGTACTGCCAAAGAGGAAGAACGAGAGGATCAGCAAAATATAAAACATTTCTTCTGTTGCATATCACAATCCAATGTGTCCCCGGAGAATCTGATTTTGAAGTGTTCACAATCATAAAGATATTGTTTGGGATGTGAGGTGGAAAATTGTCCGCTGCAAATACTCCAAAGAACTTATATTTCAGATGTTTACAGTTCTGAATGAGATCCTGCAACTGGATTTCATCCATTTTTAGACGGTCGAAATTAGAAGGACGTTCTTTGTAACTTTACGGTCAGATGTAAAAAATATATTCGATGAGCGTATACCCCAAACAAAAATTTCCAGGTTTGCTGCCAAAGCGTTTGAGAATTGAAGATAGATTGAAACTGAGCAGTTAGTAAGTTCTGGATGCAAGAAGTCATGAGATGCCTGCTGTGTGCTAGTGAGATCGAAACACAAAATAAAGTGCTGTTGGTAGTTATCCAGAGTGATTCCCAGCCCGGAGTGCAACAAACCTAGCGCTGATAGTGTGTTGAAGAAGAGACGTTTATGATCTTCTGTACTAATTGGTGTACTTGCTCTTGTTAAACCGTTCCGTCTCAAGGTAACTTGCTCCAATCCAAACTTTTGATAATGAAAAGGATTCGTTCGGTTTGTTCCTAGAAATGCATTATTTGTGTTCAATGCTATTATAGTTTGTCTCACCGGTTCACGAGCAAAAATATCTTCCTGTTGCCAGCTGCGCTGACCAGCTGTTGCAAGAAATTTTTTTGTAATTTCTTCTTGATATGGATAGTTCGCAGGACTTTTGATCAAAGTTGATTCAATGGCAGAGAGCACATGGTCGGTCACAGTCTTTTTTCTAACATATAGGTTCGCTTCGAGTATTTCCAGCTTGTAATGCTTGGCAGCATCTTCAGATATAATGAGAAAGTCTTCATGAGAACGTCTGTAGGAAAGTCTGAGGGTAACACCGCTCAACAAATGCTTGTCAAATGTGAAAAAAAATCAAATCCAGCGGGTCCTTGGAACCAAACTTCCCTCGATTCACGGACCAGTTCTCGTGGAGATGTGAAATCAGCTGCATCTATTGTGACACTTAAGCCATGAGTCCTTGGCTCCTTTGCTGTTAGAAATTTCTGTTCCAATAAAGCTTTTATGCGCAAAATTACTATTGGCATTTGAGATTTTGAGTCCATTAGCAGAGAGGGTACAGTCAGAGAAAAGGGCCATGTTCTTCGTAATCCATTCATTTGTGTCTTTCAACGACGTCTACCACCACCGAGTTGTTTTCTTGCAGTTTTTGTGACAGTGTTTTTCAATGCTTGTTTAGGAGACTTCTTTTTCATTGCGACATAGCACCACGACCAATACCAGCAGCCAAAGCGCCAAATGCACTGCTGCGTTGTCGGTAGTGTCCAGAGAAATGAGGAAGTGAAGCTTGCTTTGCTTAATATTGTTCCATTGGTTTTCAATCAAAGCGCTTGAATTTTAGAGTCAACACAACTTTACCAGTTCCTGCAAAGGGCACTAATCTTCCAGTTTCTGTGCGTAACTGTACCGATATTGATTGTACAGATGAAGTGAATAATTTTTTGTAGTCTAAATTAGTGAAGTTTTTTCCATGAATAGGTTCAATGCTGCAGGCACTACCGTTTTTGATGCGTCTATTTGAATCAATGACGCGTAACAATGGGGCCTTTGCATCAGCAACAGTTTGGTATTGAATAATGTCAATATAGACAAAAATTAGACTTGTCCCACTTGATAAGTCACATGGAAAATGAGATTCGAACAGTTCGTTTCCCTCATAAGATGCATCGAAAAATGGTATCATTCTGTAACCAATGTGATATTCACCGTTTTCGTCAAGCTTTGCATTGTAGCCTAACAGACTGGGTTTTGGGGACTTGGGAATGAGGTTCCTTCATTTGCGTTCATCCAAATGCTAATGCTATGCGTGATTTCTTGCATCGTATGAATTTTGTTTTTGAGTTTTGTTTTTATCTCATTAATCAATTGTTCTCTAAAAATAAAATCTACTAATTTGATAAAAACTTTTTTGCCATAGTAAGGTCTGGAAATTGTACTTCGATTGCCAACGTTGGATTTACTGGCTACTCCTTCGGATGCTCTGAAGTACGTAAATTCCTCATCAGTTACATTGTTTAATTTTGTTGGGAAAATTATTTCTGAGAGAGCAACTCTCCAATCTCCGTCTAAAGCTATTTCTTCTTTACAAAAATTTCGAAAACTGGCCAAGTGTTGTTTTCGCTATTCGCACATAGTCACCAACATAAAATTTTTGTTTCTGTACCAACTTCGATGAACTGTTTGCAACTGATGAAACTAAAGCAGGTACATGTTTTCTTGTGACCTTGTTTGGAGCCATTTTTGTTACTATATTAACGCGTGAATTAATCGTTTGAACAAAACTTTGTAATTTTTCAATATAACTGTAGGTCATACAAACTCCAAGTACTTGTAGATAATACATTTCAGCGACCGAATGTTTCTTTCGGCAAACGCTGATTTTTTTTCACTGTGAGTATTGTATTTGATGATTCCTCGTTTATTACATAACTTTTCGAACTCTCCTTTAATTTCGGTGCCTTTGTCAACCAAAACTTTTTTTGGTTGTTTTGTTTTGATTATTTTTTTGAAAGCTTCAGTTGTTTTTTTAGCGAATTTGGTCTTCCGGGGTTCCACTCGTAAGTAGCAAGAGAGACAATTGACAGCAACTAACAAATATTGTACCCCTCGGTTTTATTTATCCAAATTATCAACATAAGCCAAGTCAAGAGACCAAATTTTGTTGATATCGTTAACAATCACTTTTAGCCGAGGATATATTTTACGAAACAATCCATACTTTGTATGTGATGATTGAGTTCTCAGAAAAATTTTAACTTTTTTGGTGAGAGTTGATTAGCATTTGTTAAATTTTTAACGCTACCAAATGCAGCTGGACCTTTCGTGTAGAGTATTTTGAGTTTCTCACTGATAGTAGGATTTCCATTCTTTTGTTGACGTCGTCGCAAACGATTCTTTACTGGTTTCATAGTTTTTATCATCCTCGTCATCGTCGTCGTTGGTGGGGAAAATTCTTTTTTCTGGGTTTTTCTTTTGTCGGATTGCTTGGTTCTGGGTTTGAGAGTTGTCGGTCGAGTCTTCGAAGAGGAGGGTTTTGATCTCTTCGAGTCCTCAGTTGTCGGATTGTCGGAGACGAAGGAGGAAGAAGTTGAGGGCTTAGCTGCTTCGCTCTTAAGCGAGCGGAAAATCTGTTTGGCATAAGTGTTGGACACTAAACTAGGATCAAGATTCAGTTCTTTCAAAATTTGTGGATAAAAAACACCTTCAAATTTTTTGCTGTTTTGCTGTGTATCGTACAAAAAAGAAAAAGATTCAATTTTAACGAGTGTTGGTTTTCCTTGAATTAGAACATATCCGTCAACGTCTAAAGTCAAGGATTCAACTTTGAACAACTGCTTTAGCACTATGTTTGCCCTTTCCAATTTATTAGCTCCCAATAGCTCTTGATTGGATTCCATAACCTTTCGAAACACTTCAGCGGTTTTTTCATAGCTTTTTTCATTGTTTTTTTCCAATCTCTTTGAATTTGTCTGATGAATTGTATGATTCAACATTTTTTTCTGCTTCATCATCACCATCACCACTGAAATTATTAAGTGCAGATAAGTTTCTTTTTCGAAGATTTGGTACTACATTACTAGGGGTTGAAGGAATAGGAGATGTTGGGTTTAATGGTGCTGGAGAGACACGGCTGATGTTCCGTTCTCGAAATCGCTGTATGTAATTGAGTTGAGATGATTTGTCGTTAATTAATGTATCATGAAGGATTTGAGATTCTGGTGCAGTTTTTTCATCTGGAGCAAATGTTTTTCGAGGAACGAGGATGAATTCTTCAGCATACATGCCTAAAGTTCTAGTTTTTCAGGTAAATGTAACACGATTCTCCGATTGATTTAACCAAAGAAATATTGTTTGCCAAAACTTTTCGTTTTTTTTCGGATACAAAACTTAGTGTCAACAATTTTTCCAAAGGCTACTTTCTTACTCTCGATGAAACTTTTGTTAGCTGAAACATGTCCCAGAAAAATTTTTAAAAAACAATCGCAAAAAAATCTAATAAAGTTTGAATCAGCTCCTGTCAAAACTGATCTACAATGGTGACTATTGAGCATTCGCTTCGATATATATAATTCTTTCTCTTTCTTTTTCAAGAGATGTGATAACTGCTTTTCAGGATGGTGAATAGAAAATGGTTGGTGTTGGTGGAACTATGTTTGACGCATAGCAAGGACACTCTGAAGTTTTGGGATCCAATTCTATCAACAGATGACCGAAATCTTCTTTCGTTGCCAACTGATACGCATGACGGAGAAATTTTGATTATTCAATTGTCTGCCTAATTAATCAATTTGTTGAATGTCTCGAGATGATTTGAACAAAATGAAGTGTGTTGTATTCAAATCTATTGTACGTGATTGCGTACTTTGCTGAAATAAATTGTGCTTGACATAAATAACATGAACATTTTTATGTCGGTCTGCTGTAGCTATTTTAACAAAATCTTTTTCAGGAAAAATTTCTTTACAGGTATCATCAAAGACAATCATACAATCCTCTTAGTTATTAACAGTTTCAAAGCAGGACAATTTAATAATATAAATATCAAATTTGTTGTGAGAAACAAAGGAACGGTATTTGGGTTGATCGTGAAGATAAAAATAAAATAACTTGTTATACGATGGATAGAATGTACCTTTGAGAAGCATTTGAAAAATAAATCAATTTTGCCAGATCCCGAGGGACCTGAAACGGACATAAACAGACGATCTTTTGTTGAAATGAACTTGTTCATTTTTATAACTTGGGATTGGGTAACATGTAACCAACTGTACTGGATATTATTGAAAGCCAAATGGCAGTCTCGTCACAACTAAGGTTGTAAAAAAACAATTTTGGAATAAATAAAGAGAGAAAATGAAAATGAAACAGTCTTGTGTGAAAAAGACAACTTCTGCAGACGGAAGAGAAACAGAATTACAAAATTTCCAAGATCTGTTTTCGTGAGATAAAGACTGTTTGGCAGCACCAATGTCTACACAGTCGCAATCATTGTTCTCGACAGTGATTTCAACGTTTTCCGTGTTTACTGGAAGATTTTTTTGCTTATTTGTATGAAGGTTTCTTGGATGTATCCGACCAATTTTTTCTGTGTTTCCGGTACTGATTTTGTCTAATAACTCTTTTGGTAAATTCTCACTTGTTTAACTCACATTTTGTGGGTTTTCTTTTGGCAAAAATTTTTTTTCGAAATTTTTGAATTTTCAAACACGACATGTTAGAAACTAGTAATCACACAAGATCAAAAGAAAATGAAAACAATCAAAAAATATATTTATTATGATTCACAAAATTTGGTATATATATGTGATTCTTCATTTCGGTTCAACAGGCAAATCAATTCCTCGTTCAATGAAGAAAAACTCATATTTTGTGAATTTGTCTTGGTTACAATTAGATTTGAACTTTTAGATTACAACAAAGTGAAGAATTAGATTACAACAAAGTGAGAAGCAAGTCTGATAGTGGCTTGAACTAAATGTATTTCTTCAACGTTATCAGTTTTGACTAATTCTTTCAGTTCAGCTGGAAGCTGTTGGTCATGCAAATGGATTTGTCTTCTCTCTCCCAGCTGAGGTTGCAGCCCTTCCAGGTTGAGATTGAACAACGGAACTGACTGGCAAAACTCCTAGAGTCTGGACATTGTACAGGTGAAAGTAATCCAGAACTGTAAAAAATTTCCGTAAATTATCGATTTTGATATCATTCAGTGTAATTTGTTCAAGTTTTAGCAAGAGAGGTTTTCTTCGACAATCTAATATGCCTGTCCGCGTAAGAGTAACTTTAATTCTTGGTGTTAAATTGTTTTCAGGACTCTGATTAGTCATTGAAGCGTAAACCACCAAATTTGGTGATATGGTTCTTTGCATCATTGGACAGTTCATTTTGTAACCAATCGAAAAAAATTTTGGATTTTCTACGGGTACAATGCTTTAATAATTGATGCGAGAGAAGTAAATGAGAATGTCGTTTGCAAAAATGTTTTTCTTGACCCAATAACTGTTCAATTTTTGGGCAGCCAATATGTTTCAATTTTGTCACGGGTAATTTCAAGTATTCAGCTAATGAAACAGATTTTTGTGTACCTTTAGCAAAAAAATGGGAATTTTGGTTCCTCAAACGAATGCTGTCAAAAGTTTGAACCAAGTATCAGTAAGGGTATTCACCTTCGTGCCAACGAAGACCGTGTAGAAATTTATGGCAGAAATATTTGGCAGAAAATGAAATGTATCAATTGTATTAGCAGAGCAAACGGAAAGCTCCTTTATGATCAAAGGTTTCTTGCCACATTTAAATCCTTCAATATCTAAAATAATGAGATGGTTGAAAAACAATTTTTTCGTTTTCTTTCTTTGGGTTAACATGACATTTACTCAACATTCCAACAAACGAAATAACTTTGGTTTGAATGCTTTAAGGAATACCAAAACGCAATACCAAACGTGACCCAGGTAACAATTTTTTATTGGACAAGGCAAAACATATGTTATAATTTGTTATATGGTATAATTTTTTCTTGCAAATATCCTGCTGCGTCATGCAATATAGCATGTATTCTAGGAAATTTGAATTGTTTTATGTGTTTGTCGAGCGAGGAATTGTCTTTTCCAATTGAACCACCATAAGGTCTGTTTTTCAAAACAAAACCTAAATTAATATCAGCATCCAAATACAAAGAAGTGGCTAAAATATACTGAAATCTGACTGATTTGTCTGGATATTGAGCTTTTAAGTCTATAAAAATTTCATGAATAAGTTTTAAATCGAAAGTTGAAATCATGTTTACTGAACTCAATATAATAAAAAGGGAAAAATGAAAAGTATCAATTAAAACTTAACTTTCTCTTCAACAATAAATTTCACAAATAAAACATCAGTATCTACATCACATTTTCCATATCCACTTGTCAAAATATCCATTATTTTACAGAAAGTGGCAGAATGGGGTCAATTAAATAAACTTTCAAATCGTTTCAAAGTTTCTGTATTCATCTCATCTGTTTGAACATGTCTGCTATCTGTGTGTTTCTTTGAAACTGAAGTCGAAATTCTTGCGGATGTGTTTGGCGTCGACGATGCAGCAGGCGTAACTGTCTTATCAACTCGTTTCTGTCCCCCAACGGCCGGAGATTTCTTGCAAACGTTTTCATTTGGTGAAGTTTGTTTGTTAGACGATGTTGCAGAAAGCAATAAATTGTGTAAACGTTTTTTGATTGCAGTTAAATCTAACAAACCGAGATTGTTTGCAACAGGTTGCGGAGAATAAGTGAGAGCTAGTTTAAGCTTGTCAAATAACTCACCGTTTCCTTTGACATCTTTCGCAGGAGAAACTAAGTATTTGAAGCAAAAGAAAATACAAGGAAGACTGAAACATTTTTGGAAAGGAAAAAAATGGTTTAATTGCTCAACTGAATCAATCTAGTTGAATCAATATATGGTAATGAGTTTTTTTTTTTCATTCTCGACTGAAAATGGGCAATATTCAGATTTGAAGTGGCTTCCAAAAGCATAATTTTTAAAAGTAGATAAATTAGGAATTTTTTCAGTAATAACAAATTTGAAATTTAGTTGAACTTTTTTGAAATAATCAGGTAACTCAACTTCGAACATAGATTCTGCCATTTTGTAAAGGAAAACTAATTCGATTCGTGCTTAAAATCGTTTGTATTTGAGGAAAGTTGAGATTTCCTGGCTCGTTTACAGTTAGACTATGATTTGTCTTTGTTTTCAACTTGTTTGCGCTCGGATTGACTTTCCCGATTTTAGTAATTTCGAAATTTCTTTGCTGCTTAAGGAAAGTCTTTGTAAACATTCAAAATCAGCGCCTTCAGTTGCTTTTTTGAAAACTTTCAGGAATACATAAGTTCCAGTTTGGTCATATGTTTTCAATGTGACACGCACTAATCTTTTACTGTTTTCCGAAATATCGAAATAACAATCACCAAAAACTTTATCTGCATTTGCTGTGGTGCTTGTTTTGGTTTTGATCATTGTAACGAGTTAATTTTCAAAGTAATTTGGTTCAAAATTGAATAGAAAGAAATGGTTCCGATTGATTGTATAAGTCTGCAAAAGAAAGCGTTGTATCTATTTTAACTTATATACAGAAGTACTTTATATCGCAAAGATATTGGATTGCAATTTAGTTCAAATGCATAAGTATTTTGTGAATGTACAACTGATAAGAATTTAAATGGGTGTTAAAGGTCCCAATGTTTAAACGTTATTTTTGATACAAGCTATTTGTTTGAATGCATTTTAGATAAACATAGAATACCACGCAAGGTAACATAAAAATTTTACACGCCCTCCCTTATTAAACTGATCAAAAACTACATAGGAGGTCTTGAAATTTCTAATTTTAGAAGAACCAATCCCTATTTTAATCTCTTGAGGCGTTTTCACAATTCATTTCAGTTTCTTTTGTTTCCGCGTTACGTTTGTCCTTTTCTTCCACTTTTTCTTCAAAAATGCCTTGTTATATTAATGCCGGATATTCCAATCACGAAAGAACCATTTTTTATGAAACCGTTCATGGTAATTTTGTAGCAATTATTAACGAAGAAAAAAGTTTCAATTCTGATGAGTGGACTTGTACACATCACATTATGATTCCCAAAAATTTTTTACAGTTATTCAGTAAACTTTCCTTAAAAAAGTCAAAGAAAGACGAAGAACTGAATATAAATTATTCGAGTTACCTTACAAATTCTGGTAAATATACGGATCCTGACGAGCCTCTTGCTCTTCAGGTTGATATTTCAACTTTATCAAAACGAGTAAGAAAAACTTTGTATAAATACGATTGTGATGCTACTCCGATAAGTGAAAACCAGTTACAATACTTTGAAGAAAATGAATTTTTTGATCATTTATGGGGAATGGAACAGATTGAATCACCATTATTAGTTACCCCGAAAGCTGATCCTTCTCCTGCTGTGTCACCATGGCTTGATGAACCAGATTCATCAACTCTAAAGCGTACCCCTGTGACTACTGTGAGCAACCACATGGAAAACTTAACCCCTTCTCTCTGTCTAGCGGCAAAGAAAAAACGGAAGCTAACAACATTAGAGAAAGCACAGGAGTACTTGGACCTTATATAACTTTGAAAGTGAGGTTGAGTTTTATTGATTTTTTTTTGTTTTTATTGTGTATAATAATTTAACTTTAAAATTGAGTTTGAGTTTATATCTTGTGTTTGTTCATTATTTTGTACAAGATTGTGTTCTGATTGAAAACTCAGTATAAAAACCTTTCAAATTTGATGTTAAAAAAATGATTTATTTTTTAATTAATTGGCTTTTTTTTTCAATTAAAAACAAAAAAAAATCCGTAAAATTTTCAATTTTTCCACAAATAGGAGCTAACATATTAACATTGAAGTTGTTATTCACATTAGTAATTTTGAGAAAAAAATTGAAAAGCATCCATATATATGCTAATTTTTAGAAAACAGGTTAAAAAAATATCGATTTCGTTTTTTGAAAAACATTAACGTCAAAAAAAAACTGTAAAAAAGTAATTTTGGATAAAAACTTATATTGTCATATGTTTATTCAATTAATTATCATACAAATTAAACATAATGACAAATAGTATAAAAGATGATTAAAACCAACTTTTTGATAAAAATAAATATTTTTTTAATGTTTTTTAGTTAAAAATTTGATTTTTTATTTACAAAAAGGAAAAAAAATGTATTAAATTTTTCTTTTTCTACAATTTGGAGTTACCATATGATCCTTAATACTGTTGTCTCCAAAAATGATCAGTATAAAAAAATGCAAGTTTTCATCATCATGCTAAATATTTGAGAAAAAAAATAAAAATCAAATTTTTTAATTGATGACTCATCGTTTTTTCATTTTTCCGAAAAAATGCGATTTTCAACCAGAAGACGCAATTTTTTATTAAGAGCAAGTGGTGTTCATATGAAATTGCAATGAGGGGCACGACTAAGGAGAATGTGGGAGTAGATCTTTTTTCAATAGTCTTCGAGAAAAACGCTAATCCCCTTAAACCCCCCTAAAACAATAAACTCATTTTTCTTTATAGAAAAGTATTTTTTTCTGACTTTTTTCATATCGAAAGACAATTGAGACAAATTCATGATAACATGGACCGTGCGACCGCTCCGTGATTGACATCATTGAAAACAATGCGCCTGGAAAGTTAAAAAATAAACTGTCATTTTTCAGTTTTTGCTTTACTTAATCATCATTTCATCTGTTTTTGGTACAAATTTTGACATTTTTATAGAATATTCTGTCCCATGACAATTGGGATATATAGGATCTATCATGTGTTGTGACATGCTCAATTTTTATTCGCAATTTCAAAAATTTCATCAATTTATAATTTGAATTGACAAAATATAAAACTAAAACTTTTATCTCTTGGCTCTAAAATCATTTTGGATTAAAATTTAGCTCAAACTTGGTTGGTTTAGATTAGTTTCTATCGTTTGTAATAATTATTAACGTTTCAAACAACAATTTATCTGTTTCCGTCCAATCGAGTTTGAGTTTGCCAGTTATGGCGGGAAATTCAAATCTAATTCAATTTTTGGCGGGAAAACTGTTCAAATTCAAAGTTAAACGGGGAAATCTATTCAAATTCAAACCGAGAAGGGAAAAGGAATCGAAGCTTGCTGTAGTAATTCAAACCTTTTGATATTTAGTTGGGATTCATTCCCTTTCCTGCTTCGCTTTAAAACAGTTCCAGTGACAAATGGGTTTCAAGTGTAACTATTGTCCCAACATTTTTACATTAAAAACAAATAGATCTCGTCATGAACGAAACTTTCACGCTGTTGAAAAAGATATACCCGTTTTTACTTGCTACCATTGAATTTTAGAAGTTTACTGCTATCAAAATTACGGCAGCATATTGAATCAGATCATCAAAAATTTAACAATTTATGTCGGTATTGTCGGCCTGGTTTTTGTGAACTTAAAGATTTCAAGGATCACATGCAATCAGAACATGGGCTACCGTTTTTGGATCAACATCACTCAGCAACCCCTCTAGCTCAATCACACAGTCTATCGATATTGATAACTTTCCAGCTTCAATTGAAGTTCATGAATCAGCCATGAAAAATACGTTAATGACTTTTATTATTCTCAACCAAAATATTGAACATGATCTTTTTGAATTTATGACCTTGAAAAAAATGAGATTCAAAGTTTGATTTTAGATAGAACCTGTAATGGACCGTGCAAAGTACAATTTTTGGATAAACTTACTTTAATCAAGCATGCTACTGTTGTTTCGGACCAAAGCGTGCAACAACCTGATGACTAACGCCTTGAAATTTTCGCTAATTCTATGATGAGTCCCCCATATGCAAACGGTTTGTCTGATGAATTATTTCTCGAAATGCTCGGAAAAATGGAAGCTGTATTCCAGAATTTTTCGGCCCATGGTAGCGGCTGGGTTCTGCAGCGTGTAAATGAGCTTTACATTAAAAACGGAAAAGTGTTACCAATCAGAGGCTCTTCAATTTTACCTCTCACTGCAACAATAGCAAATTCGCAGCAATTGATTAATATTTGTAATCACAACGACCACAATTGCTTTTTGTTATGCTACACTGCCGCCTATCATCTTAGATATAAGCCTGATCTAATTGTCGGTAGGTTAGTTGATCCTAAACCTGAAGAGACAGATCCACACACCTATAAAAAGCCCGGAATGCACAGGCTTCTGATGATTTCGTTATGCCTATGAGCTTGAACATGATTCCTCAATCCAAGCGACTTAATAATTTTCAAGTAATCGTGTTTCAATATCAAAAAGGAGATCTCATTCCAATGATTGTCTCAATTTTATCATGGATCTGCTTTTGTTATTTGAACCCGGAATGGACCACTTTGTTTTGATAAAAGACCTGCTCCGATTTGTTTGTGAAATTCGAAAGCAAAATTTCCGAAGTTTCCTGCAGTTTTGTCGTAACTGTTTTCAAATTCATTACAATGAAATTGATCATCAAACGCATAAGCGATTATGTAAAGATCATGAACCAGCTGTAGTGATAATGCCAACAGCTGAAAATGGCTGCCACCTATTGTTGTTTATTTTGATTTCGAATCGTTCCTGAATTCCGTTACAACATGTATGAACAACCCACAAATTTCCTCATCTCGCGTTCTAGAAAAACATGAATCCTCCGGGTTTTCAATGGTTGCTATTGACCATGAGTCCTCAGAATCATTTTTCTTTAGTCTTAACAGCTCTGAAAAATGTTTGGAAAATTTTATCAAAGAGTTACATCTATTAGCCCGAGACGTTTACATCTATAAACGGAAAGTGCCACATTATTTGGGAGATCGAAGCCAACTGTGTGAAGAAGAAACTTTAACCTGTTGGATTTGTCAAGAAAACTTCATTGAAAGCGAAGAAAAGTGCCTGGATCACTGTCACTCCTCTGGAAAATTTCTAGGATGAACCCACGACAAATGTAATTTAGACCGAAGAAACATAAATTACATTCCAGTCGTTGGACACAATTTGCAGACTTATGACATGCATCGTATTTGTCTAGCTCTGAACGAATGTGACTCGCGTAGTACAATACAAGTCATTCCACCCACCGATGAGAATTATATTTCACTAATTATCGGAGTAGTGGTTAAAACCATTACACGAAAAGATCAAACAACGAAAAACATTTATGAGTATCTTCGTTTTATAGATTCTTTCAAGTTTCTAAACTCATCACTACAAAAGTTAGCTGAAAACTTGCCTGACAACAAACTTACAATTCTGGAAAACCACTTTCGATACGTAAGCCAAACTTGTAGAACTCTCATACGTAGAAAAGGATTCTATCCGTATTATTATATGACCGACCGTAAAAAAGTTGACGAAAAAGAATTACCGCCTCTCGAAAAGTGGGTGAATAGTTTAGACGGAGATAAAATTGCTATTAATGCTGATAACTTGGTTGAAGCAAAGGAAGTTTTCAATCAATTTAATTGTCAGAACCTGCGCGACTATCATTACTTATATTTGTCATGTGACACATTGCTTCTAGCCTGTGTTTTAGAGTAATTCCGCTCTATCAGCTATGAAACATATAGCCTTTATTGTGCTCATCATTTCGCCGCTTCTAATTTAGCCGGTGACGCTTTTAAGCGGGTATGTAAAGCTGATGTTGAATTGCTAACGGATCGAGATCATTTAGACATGGTTGAAAAAATGATGTGAGGTGGTACTGCATCAATCTTTGAAAAACGACAGTTCACTGCAAACAACAGGCAAATGAACGAAACCTTTAATTCGAGCGAAGATACCTATGGCTTCATGGTTGATGCCAACAACTTATACGGTGGAGTAATGCAAACTCACAAACTGCCTGCACGTCATTTCGAGACATTCGGAGTTAGAAATGAAAGAAATAATCAAGAAAACGAAGATGAGATTTCCATGTCAATAGAAGAAATTTTAGCAAGTGAAGCTTGGCCTTATCCTTAAAAAACTGTATCGCATCGTAAAGTTTAAAAAAGAATTGTGGCTCAAACCGTACATAACTCTAAATACAAACAAACGGAAAGCGACAAAAAACAAGTTTGAAGAAGCCCTGTACAAAATATTGATCAATTCAACTTTTGGAAAAACGTGTGAGTCAAAAAGAAAGAGAATGAAAATCAAGATTTTACGAGATGCTTAAGAAACAATGCGAAATATAAGTAAGTTTGAATTTGAAACCTACAAAATTTTTGGCGAAGACATGGCTGCATTGACATTAGCACCAATGAAAATCAGATGGGATGTACCCACAATTGTAGGAGCGTGTATACTAGAGCTAGCAAAGTTTGAGATGTACAAATTTCACTACGAGGTTAAGAAGCCCAACTTCAACTGTCACCTCTTGTACTCAGACACTGAAAGCCTAATGTACGAAATAAAAACGGAAAAAAACTGAAATTTTTCTGAGATACTGTATGAGAAACGTGAAACTTTTGACATTTTTGACTTCTCCAAATATCCATCGGACCACTTCCTCTTCAATGCAGAAAAAAAACTTACAGTTTTGAAGTTTAAAGACGAATTCCCGGGTGATATAATTACAGAAATCGTTCCATTGAAGCCAAAGCTTTATTCAATACTATCGCAAAGTAAGTACAATTACTTCAAAATTACCGACTCAAAATTGTTCAAAGAAAGCTTTTCTTTCAAATGTTAAAAATTTTCGAAAAGTTTTTTAAAAATTTTTTAATTTTTCTGAGATACTGTATGAGAAACGTGAAACTTTTGACATTTTTGACTTCTCCAAATATCCATCGGACCACTTCCTCTTCAATGCAGAAAACAAACTTACAGTTTTGAAGTTTAAAGACGAATTCCCGGGTGATATAATTACAGAAATCGTTCCATTGAAGCCAAAGCTTTATTCAATACTATCGCAAAGTAAGTACAATTACTTCAAAATTACCGACTCAAAATTGTTCAAAGAAAGCTTTTCTTTCAAATGTTAAAAATTTTCGAAAAGTTTTTTAAAAATTTTTTAATTTTTCTGAGATACTGTATGAGAAACGTGAAACTTTTGACATTTTTGACTTCTCCAAATATCCATCGGACCACTTCCTCTTCAATGCAGAAAACAAACTTACAGTTTTGAAGTTTAAAGACGAATTCCCGGGTGATATAATTACAGAAATCGTTCCATTGAAGCCAAAGCTTTATTCAATACTATCGCAAAGTAAGTACAATTACTTCAAAATTACCGGCTCAAAATTGTTCAAAGAAAGCTTTTTTTCAAATGTTAAAAATTTTCGAAAAGTTTTTTGAAAATTTTTTTAAAATTTTTTTGAAAAAAATTGAAAAAAAAATTTTAAAAAATAATTTAAAAAAAAAAAAAATTCGTCAAAATTTCGTTGAAAAAAAATTGAGTTTAAAAAATTTTTTTAAAAAGTTTTTGTCAAAAAAATTTCTTTGGAAAAAAAATTTGGTAAAAAAAAATTTTGTTAAGAAAATTTTCCAAAAAAAAAATTTGAAAAAAAAGTTTGAAAAATTTTAAAAAAAACTTTTGAAAAAAAATTTTTGGAAAAAAAAAATTTTTTTTTTGAAATTTTTTTGTTCTAAGTGACTTTTATGACTTAAATTTATTGTGTTTCTGTGGGTGGAGGTAGGGGGGGGAGGGGTAGGTTAAATGGTTATCACATTTTTTTAAATGAGTGGGGGTGTGGATCTTCTGAAAAGGATGCGTACATACTTTTTTTTATTTTCAACTTCAAGTGTAAGTTTACAAAACAGTTAGATATAAAATTATTAGTGAGTATCATTTTTTTAGGATACACGTAAGCACTCAGCAAAAGGAATCACTAAGGTGACTCAACGGTTGCTAACTCATGAAAAATACATGGAAACTCTCGCGTATGGAAACCTTATACGAGCCGGAAATTCTCGCATCATCTCCGAGAGGCATATTTTGAACACTGTTCGAGCAAACAAAATCGCAAAATCAGCCTATGATGATAAGCGATACATCCTCAGCAATGGTATCTCCACATTGCCATACGGTCACTGTAGAACCGTAAATGCTTCTATCTTTCCCGATAGCAATCAGGATGAAGATGATGATAGCGATAGAAACGTGAGTGAAACTAATAGCACCAGTCACCACAAAGATCAAGATTTAGACGCTTGGCTTAAATTTTTCCAGGAAAAAGATGAGATAGTCGACTGGGATCAAGAGAGCTCGAACCAAGAAGAAATCTTCACGCAGGATACGAATTATGGGTCAGAAGATAGCTTTCTTGTGTTGGATACTCAACCGAGCCGATCGTTGAGAGACCTGTTAAATAGTATCACCAGCTATGAAACTCCAGATCCAGGTAGAGTTCGTGTCACCGAAATTGCTGAGAGTGATATTGAAATCTATGATTTGGTTGATCCGAATGCAGTTACTTCTTCTTCGCCGTCGGATGATGAATGGTACCTCGACCGCGAAGCAATTGAAGATTCGGCACCGCAGTCAAAGAGACGTAAAACAAACAAAAAACTCTAGGGTTGTGTGTTTGATTCAAGTTGAATTCAAAATTTAATGTTGTAAATTAGTGTACTATATTATACTTACTTTCCACGTTTGTTCACTGTTAGGTAATGGCGGGCTACTTTAAATCCACTTTTCCTTTTGTGTTACAATTTTATCTGGAGTGGTTTTGAGAGTTTTCATATTGGAATTGACCCCAAACTGTTTTTGGTGCATTTAACCGACACTTGTTTTGGAAGATTGTATGTATAATTCAACCATTTCATTTCATATCTATTTTCACGAAGACCATAGAGTTTGTAGAAACATTGAGAGAACCAATTCGCAAAGACCTTAAACAGCAAAACGCATTGAAAAGTTTTTGTTCAATTGGAACACAACATAACTTGCCGAGCTATAGGTGGCGGAAAGAAATATTATATCGCCACAACAATTTTGTTTTAACTAATTTGTTTCACATAAGGAACATTAAGTATAAAAATTATGCATTGGGATCATTAGGGATCAAAAATTTTACATAGGGATCATTTGCTACAAAAAATATACATAGGGATCATTAGGTATAAATATTTTACATAGGGATCATTAGGTATAAATATTTTACTTAGAGATCATTAGGTATAAATAGTTTACATAGGGATCGGTAGGCATAAATATTTTACATAGGGATCATTAGGTATTTACATAGGGATCATTAGGTATAAATATTTACATAGGGATCATTAGGTATAATCTATACCCAATGATCCCTGTAAGGATCACACCCCCCCCCCCCACCCGATCCCAGTGTCGCATATCTATACTACTCATAATTTATTTTGACAGCAGTTTTGTTTTTGGCTCATCTGGGGTCTTGCCAAGTTTTGCCGTCCTTTAATTAATGGCAAAACATCTGAAGATAAACAACATAGCCAACAAACAGCTGAAAAAGAGTCAATGCATGTAAAAGAAAACAAAAACTTGACTTATTTTTTTACATATTTCAAATTTAACAGATTAAAATCTGGAACGATGGGTAATTTTTTTCCGATCAAAAAACTAAAAATTATTATTAATATTTTCAAACAAAAATTTGATCAAATTTTTTTTGCCAGTTCGAATTTCAAATTAGAAGAGGGCAATTTATCCAGATTTCAACAGATAAAATTAAACTGAACTCAAAAAGTGCTTTTTGAGCTGTAGGCATTTACAAATGCAATAATACTTATGAATACACATCTGTAGCTCCTAGGTCATTTTAAGACTTTATCTTTTCAATTTATTTAGGAGTCGTCACTACGTGCTGTGACACTCAAAAAATAAGAAACTGAACAGGATAAAAAATAAGATCTATAAAAACACAAAAAAGCAAAATTTTGATTAGGTTTGAAACTTTTATGATTAACGAAAGTATATTTACAACACATCGAGGATAAGATTTTATTTTTAAAATCTCACATCCCTAAAATTATTGTTAGAGTAACCTTTCAGTTTAAGAAGTAGGTTCATAGGTTGAAAAATTAGTTAAAACAAAAACCAATGCAGTGGATAAACCATAATATTTAAACTTTACATCAAAAAAGAAAAAAATACAAAGTTACTACCAAAACAAAACAGCAGACAAAATGGTTAGTCTGAATTTCAGTGAAAAAAGGATTACTCACAAAACTTAAATTATTATTCGAGAAAATGCGTTCTGCTAACTTATTGTTAAATATTCAAAACTCTATGACACATTGCCAATCCCAGATCCAATTATAAATTGAATCAACTAATTCAAAACCCGTTTACAAGAATCAAGCTAAACTACTTGTTTTTCTACATTGTAATTTTTGAGCCAATCAAAATTTTTAAATCAAGGATTTAAAAAAAGTAAAGTGTCTCCAGGGGAACAACTAGAAACACCGAAGTGCAGTGGAGCTTCGCAAGCGCAGTATTGCAAGAAAACGAATAGAGTATGACACGGAAAAAAGGGAGTAGAAAAAACTTGAAAATTTTTTTTTAAAAAAAACAAGAATTAACTGCAGAAAAACAACCACAAATAACACATAAAAGTTTAGTGTTAATCGTTTGGCCATCAAGCCGAAAAAAAGTTGATATACAACCATTAAACCAAAAACAACGAAAATGCCCCAAGAAATTGTTCTCATTATAAAAATTTTCCGAAGAATAATAAACTTCGAACTCTTACAACACCTAGTACCTGCATTTTCAAAAAAGAATATTTCAAAAATTGGCATTAAAGCGTCACGAAGTAAGCTAACCAAGCCGATAAAACCTAAGTCGAAATCAATCGGTCCAAAAAAATTTTCAAGTGAAGTTAAAAGGGAAACAGGAAAAAATGAACACTTGCATTTTAAGAGAGGTGAAGCGGAGTTTGGCACCACTGGCGAAACAGAACAAGCATAAAAAGAAATCAAAGTCGAATTGACAGTCGATAAAAAAGAGAAATGTCAAAAAACTTTCAGTTATCTCGATAATTGTTGATTAGAGGCTCAGTCAACCTGGAGGTAGCTGTTTGATATTTTTGTACTTTGTTATACTGATGAAATAGGTAGTTTCAAAATAATGTACTTTGCTGAAAACCTTAGTTGTTTCGCTAGTGAAATAAGTGAGATTAGTGAAAATAAAGTTAGATGAACCAAGACTTTCTTATGTATCGACAAAGAAAACTTTGAGTCCAGCTAAAGCTGGAGGTAGCAATCTGATATTTTCGGAAACTGTCTTACTGATGAGGGGTGAATTGGTTAATTTCATAATTTGGATTTGTCCAAAATCTTATTGCATCTCTACTAAATACCAATAGAAAGTGTAAAAATTTTCCCAAGAACCTAAAATTTGTGTTACAAAGATAACGAGTTGCCGCGTCTGTTCTCGTTTGAACCTTTTCGTTTGAACCATTCATCTCATATTTGATAGAATATTTTCTAAGAAACTTTCAAAATGTCACAAAATTGACTATCCGGAATCAATATATTTTCTTTCTCCATTAAAAAAACTCGGGGTTGCAAGAACTCAGAAGATTCCCAAAAGCGGGTTTCTCGATTGAACTCGAACAACTACCCTAATAAATGGTAGGTTAGGTTTTGAGAAAAGTCGCAAAGAGAAAAAAACGGTTCAAAATCAAAAACTTGAGTATTACTAATGCCATGATTTTTAAAGAGAGAAATTTGGGCGTAGCTGCCCATGGAAAAGATCTGCCCATAAGCTAATTTATCCATTGTACCCAAAATCTGGAATTCGAAAGCTTCACAAAAAAAGCAATCCCTTATATTTTCATGATACTTGATTCTGTAGAACATAATTTTTCTAGCATACTTAAGATTTTAAAGTATTTTTACGAATTTTTACGAATTTCAAATTTAAAAGTTTCGAAATTTAAGAGTAAAAAAAATTTGACATTTTTTTTCTTTCAGTTTAAAATCTGGAACGATGGAAAAACTAAAAAGTATTTAAAATTTCAAACAAAAAATTGATCGAAATTTTTTCGCCAGTTGGAAGTTGAAATTAGAAGAGAGCAATTTATCCAGATTTCAGCAGATGAAATTAAACTGAACTCAAAGACTGCTTTTCGAGCTGAAGGCATTTACAATTGCAATAATACTTATGAATACACATCTGTAGTTCTTAGGTCATTAACTTGAGTTTTCCTAATGCCATGATTATCAAAAACTTTAGTATTCCTAATGCCATGATTTTTAAGGAGAAAAACTTGGGCGTAGCTGCCTATGGAAAAGATCTGCCCATAAGCTAATTTATCCATTGCACCCAAAATCTGGAATTCGAAAGCTTCACAAAAAAAGCAATCTCTTACATTTTCATGATACTTACTTGATTCTGTAGAACATAATTTTTCTAGCATACTTAAGATTTTAAATGCTGCCCATGGAAAAGATCTGCCCATAAGCTAATTTATCCATTGTACCCAAAATCTGGAACTCGAAAGCTTCACAAAAAAAGCAATCCCTTATATTTTCATGATACTTGATTCTGTAGAACATAATTTTTCTAGCATACTTAAGATTTTAAAGTATTTTTACGAATTTTTACGAATTTCAAATTTAAAAGTTTCGAAATTTAAGAGTAAAAAAAATTTGACATTTTTTTTCTTTCAGTTTAAAATCTGGAACGATGGAAAAACTAAAAAGTATTTAAAATTTCAAACAAAAAATTGATCGAAATTTTTTCGCCAGTTGGAAGTTGAAATTAGAAGAGAGCAATTTATCCAGATTTCAGCAGATGAAATTAAACTGAACTCAAAGACTGCTTTTCGAGCTGAAGGCATTTACAATTGCAATAATACTTATGAATACACATCTGTAGTTCTTAGGTCATTAACTTGAGTTTTCCTAATGCCATGATTATCAAAAACTTTAGTATTCCTAATGCCATGATTTTTAAGGAGAAAAATTTGGGCGTAGCTGCCTATGGAAAAGATCTGCCCATAAGCTAATTTATCCATTGCACCCAAAATCTGGAATTCGAAAGCTTCACAAAAAAAGCAATCTCTTACATTTTCATGATACTTACTTGATTCTGTAGAACATAATTTTTCTAGCATACTTAAGATTTTAAATGCTGCCCATGGAAAAGATCTGCCTATAAGCTAATTTATCCATTGTACCCAAAATCTGGAATTCGAAAGCTTCACAAAAAAAGCAATCCCTTATATTTTCATGATACTTGATTCTGTAGAACATAATTTTTCTAGCATACTTAAGATTTTAAAGTATTTTTACGAATTTTTACGAATTTCAAATTTAAAAGTTTCGAAATTTAAGAGTAAAAAAAATTTGACATTTTTTTTCTTTCAGTTTAAAATCTGGAACGATGGAAAAACTAAAAAGTATTTAAAATTTCAAACAAAAAGTTGTTCGAAATTTTTTCGCCAGTTGGAAGTTGAAATTAGAAGAGAGCAATTTATCCAGATTTCAGCAGATGAAATTAAACTGAACTCAAATACTGCTTTTCGAGCTGAAGGCATTTACAATTGCAATAATACTTATGAATACACATCTGTAGTTCTTAGGTCATTAACTTGAGTTTTCCTAATGCCATGATCATCAAAAAATTGAGTATTCCTAATGCCATGATTTTTAAGGAGAAAAATTTGGGCGTAGCTGCCTATGGAAAAGATCTGCCCATAAGCTAATTTATCCATTGCACCCAAAATCTGGAATTCGAAAGCTTCACAAAAAGAGCAATCCCTTACATTTTCATGATACTTACTTGATTCTGTAGAACATAATTTTTCTAGCATACTTAAGATTTTAAATAGACTAAACAGGTTCAAAATCAGCCAAAACAAACAAATAAAAAAAAATAAAAAACAAGGTTATTCAAAATTACAAAATTTAGTAGAAAAATAAAATCCTTGGTCTTACGAGTTTACGACCGTGGTTTTACAAGAACATTTATGAAAAAAATGATATTTGCCCTGGCCTGATTAGTTAGTATGCCAATTTTCATACAATCAAATAATGTGAACAAAATTTATGTTTGAAATTTTTTGAATAAAAGAGCCTCAATTAAAAGTGTCATTTTTCCAGGAAATTCACTCTCGTAAGACCATTCATAGATCTTTTCCACTGAGGAATAGAGGGGCTAAAGTATGAAAAAAAAAGTTTCACAAGAGTAATTTTGATCACCGTGTCAAATTGCATTTTCTTGTCCGTTGGTAAAAAAGATTTTTTTTTCAAATTACAATTTCATTTGCGGGGAATGATGGGAATGCAATTATAATTGGTTATACTTCAAACAGAAATCCTCTTGGAATCGGTTATAATCGGTTATAATCTCTTATTTCGACGAAATGTTGTCACCTCTAAACTAACTTTGTTCTATTTTTTGTTAAGTTGTTGTCAATATCAATTTTTCACCTTTTGGTTAACTGGGCTGCAAAGTTCACGTTGGAACAAAAGTCCCATAGAGATCTCTTCAGATTAGGCTATTGACTCCTGGGAAAGTTAAAAAATGCTCAAGCAAAATTTTCAGAAAGCTATAACAGTTTGCTCACACTTTGATAGATTCAAAAGCAGACAATTTTGTACACCAACACAATTAAAACTACAAAAAACTCCAAAAAGGATACTGATATATTTAAATTTAGTTGGAAAATGATCATGCAATTTTTCAAAAACGCCAATGTCTATGAAAAACATAAAAATCATGATCTTTTCAGATACAATGTCGAATAATAAATGAGCAGATAAATGAGGTATAATTGATTATGATAGATGAAAAGGTCAACTTTTTTCGTTATGAATGAATTAGAGTTCAGGATAAAATAAAGTTCAAGTTAAATAAATTATAGTAAGTTCAAAAAACAGATGGATGAACATAACGAGGCCAAACTGTGCTTTCTCTGCATTGTAAGCGGAATCCGCAACAGGCCAAAATCAGTTTTGTCTCGGAATCCGCAATATTGCTACTTTTCATTGATCTTCTATGCTGTTTTGGATTCCACAAACAAATACCTAAATCATTGTACCGCTCAAAATCGCTCCAAACAATGCGAATTTGCAGAATCCGCAACAATATTTGTGCAATCCAGAACAGTATGTGGTATAAAACATTTGTATCGTTAAATTGAGCTGTTAAGGAATCCGCAAATTGTAAGTGGAATCCGCATTTTGTTTGCGGATTCCATTTACATATATGTTTATATGTGGTAGCGTTTTAGTTTATATCTTTTATTTACTACAGGTGTTCATCAACAACGGTTCACCAGCAAAACATGACTACCAGTCTAACAGTCTTAATTCGATCTCAACTTCGATCTGACCAACTTCGTCACCAAATCCGATCCCAATTCTTGTAACCCAATTTCGATCCCAATTCATGTAACCCAATTTCGATCCCGATTCCTGTAACCAAGCTCCGATCCCGATTCCTGTTACCAAACTTCGATCCCGATTCCTGTAAACCAACTTCGATCCCAATTCCTACCATCAATCTCAATTCCTGCAAAAAAAAACAAATTGAACAAATTTATGAAAAAAACTCGCATTTAAATTAACCAGGTATTTTCAATAATTAGGGTGTTTTCAAATATAGTTTGATAAGGCAAAATTTTTAAAGAATTTTAGGTTTTTTCAATTAACCAGTTAATTTAGCTGTAGTTGTTCAAATTTTGTTAATCGTTTTATCTGAAAAGGATTTACTCAAATTAGATTTTCTTAATAGATAATTCACTTTCTATGAGCCGATTACACCAAATAGATTAGTTTACTTTTCATGAGCAACTTTGACGGGCCGGCATATTTTTCTTTCCGTAACACATGCGATTTACGGTTGATTTAAAGAGATCAAATAACACCAAACAATAACAACAAACAGTCGTAAGAGAACAGTCATGACAACAAACAGTATAAACAGTTCGAGTTGTTCAATCCAAGTCATAAAAAACCCTGGGCGGACTCGGCGGTACTATGTCTAAATATTTCTCGGTAGTTATCCTCGACGGCATATCTACAACGGCATGCATTTATATGGCATCGGATTGTGCTCATGAAGAAATTTATGTGTTCGTTGAACTTGAGAGATTTGATCAGTGTGTTTAGATCACGTTCGTTTCTTGCTGGCGAAAAATCCCATTTTCCCCCAGCACAGAATCCCAAGATTGATGGCATCCAAAAAAACCTGAGGTTATACTGCCCACAAATGTAGCAGCACACTCTGTGGATGATAAACCAAGAGCCTTTCTGGTTAATGGTGTAGCTGGAACCAATATGAAAGTTTGCCCTGTGTTTTTCCTCATCAAGACAACCCAACTTTTTATTGTCGAAAATGTCACAAAAATTTGGGCAATTGGGATTATTATCACTGAGATCGCAGCTAAAATCGTTCTTAAACGAAGTACAAGAGAATAAAAGATTAAATCATGTTTGTTTTTGGAAAAACAACGAAATTGAAATAAAACACCACATAGCAAAAAATCTTCTTCAGCTAGCTCCGCCAATACAGATGGCATTTTCAGGGTGACATCCGCATGTTCGATGGAACTCATTTCTGCAAATGCTCGTTTCTTCGAATAATCGAGTTTCAAATAATCAACGCGAAACTTTTCTCCGGCGCTCAAGATGGTCGATCCTAGCTAAGTTCACCAAATATAGAATACGATGCATAAATCGAATACGGTAAAACTACCTAGGTAAAATCACAAAATAGAAGACGGTATATAAATAGAATACGGTAAATTAAATACCGATAACAATAAGAATCAGTTGCAACCGGAAATGCAATTTTCAGAATATCAGATCAAATCGGTGATCATACAGAATATAAGGATTGTTGGATGTGATAGTTAGTACATTAATTTTACATTTGATTAGTTATTAGATAATTTTACCTGTATTACACCGTTGATGCTTGGAGCAAACTTCAAGGGAATGTCACTTTCTGGCAACTCAAAATAATCAAGGCGACTCAAAATATCTTCCCGCGGTTTTTCCTCCTTGTTTTTTTTGGCCTTGGTCTCTGAGGGTTTTTGTTCGGGTCTAGATTTCTCAGCAACCGTTATCATGAATTTTGTGAAATCGTCTAGCAGTGATTATCCGGCGACTCGTTTCCTTGACTCACCTTGTGACTCGTTTCTCAACTCGGAGTACCTAACGTATAAATTACCACTGCATGATGATGCATTCCCCGCAGTATCCGGTGGTTTGTCGACCAAAAGAACTGTGCACTGGGACACGAAAGGGTCGTTGATGATGAGAATCCCTTTTTTGACACTCCCAGCATGTTCCAAAAAGACCATCGAGTCCCTGTGCAGCCGTCTGGGGTTGAACGTTATTTTATCTTTTCTCGAACTCCGCCTTCTGCTGATGACACAAGCATCATTGTGTTCGTAGAATTTTCTTATATTTCATGTTGTTGCGTTTACTTTTCTGTCTTCTGGGACACTAACGGTGGCACTTCCCGACCAATCAGACCATTTATTCTTTACATACCAATTGCTTATTAATGATAAACTACAGCACTTTCCCCAATTGGCACTTTCCCCAAAGTGACGGTATCGAGGACTTGTACTTTTTCCTTAACCCTAAAAATTCTAACTAGCATGATGACATGGATGAAAAACTCTAATATATGGCTGAACTGAGGAACGATTGAATGATTGAAATGAAATGAGCCTTATTTCAAGAATTGACTAATGACAGTTTTTCCTGATAATGACGGCCTTGCTGATACAAACTGCACGTCTTTTTCCACTTATCAGTTCATTGTCAAGTAGCCGTCTTATCTTTAGGCAGTAATTATTGCATAGATGCTACTGTCGTCTGGTGTGCCAAAAAGAGTGCAAAATGTCAAAGCACTTCCTTGGTGGTCTCTTATCTAGATCTCCTGGTGTTTCGATTAAATTGGTGCTGATAAGAGGTGGGAGCTTTGCCGCTAAATTGGAGTCAGTTCATTCTCATCTTGTGCTCAATATTAGTTGCATCTCTCATTTTTCATCGCAATCTAGTAAAAACTTACGGACTCAAAAAAAATGTCCAACGCCGAAAACTCATGTTCAGTGCCTTCCAGTTCTCCATCACCATTTGCAGTGCCTTCTAATATCCCTGTGGCTCCATCACTACTCGCAGCACCAGAGACGACATCATTTGCTCCTCCGACACCGGTAACCCCTTTGCGAGCACCCTCGCGACCTTTTGCCTCGCCATTTCCGCCCACAAATGGGCAGCCACATACCCCTCTGCGACATGTCCATTCAGGCCTCTCGGTGGTACATTAGTGCCAGCTTCAGTAGTATCAGCCAAATCTGGCCTGCCTGGATTCCTACATGTCGTCATCACCGTATCCGAATTCTCCGTGACCTTTGGCTTTTCCCCACTATCGAGAAGTTGAAAGACAACCGGATGACCATGAGAGGCGAACCTACCTTCCCACGGAACCCCGAGACGAGCCCACAGAAAGCCGCAAAAGTGATCTTGCAGATCCAGATAATGTAGGCGAAACTGTGAGTTGAAGCAAAAACTTCACATTACACAAGCCTAAAGGTTTTGGTAAACCAAATATTGAAACTAACTCATATTCAATTTTAGCAACCTGGGAAAGCCTCCCTAGCCGAAATCCCGATAATAGACGAGAATCTCAATGAAGTCATTTTAGAGAAGGTCCAGAAGTCAAATGACTGCGCCGATAAAAGAAACGGAACCTTGACCCACAAAGAACAATTGACCTTGTTCAGGGCCATTGTCACGTTTCTGTTCACGTGCACAGGGATGCTAGAGAAAATGATCATCAACACCACGGTACTTGCTGTCGTCCAGGCGATTGTCAACATAGAGGAAAAAAACAAAGACGATACCGTGGAGCTGAGCATAGAACCAGCAGCCTGTAAGTTACTTTTTAAATCTAAAACACTGATTTGATATTAAGAAAAACACTGATGACTCGATTTGGTGACTCATCTTTATAGTGTCAACTTCTCGCGTCTCCCACAGTATTCCAGTCTGGCTAGTACAGGGTATGAAGTTGTTCTATACAGAGGCTAGAACCCATTTAAAGAGCTATGTTGTTCAGCGGGCTTTTTGGGACACAAAAAACATGGTGACGACTCAACTGTTTTTCTTCAACTCATTTGGGAACGCGGTGTTCCGGGTTGCTCCACTAATCGATCAGTTCAAACGCCAGGTAGATCAATCGATATAAAGTTTCAATGTCTTCCAGAGAGATTTATTTATCAAAATTGAAACCGACGTGGAATCAAATGTAATAATTTTGTTTTTATAGACTAGCATCATAAATCTGGAACAGCCGAAGCGCTGTCTCGCACGTTAGGATGCGAAGCTTATGCTTCTGTCTACCAGTATTACGTTCGAGATGGAAAAGCTGAAGAGGCAAGCTTGAGAAGTTCACCAGAAATTGGACGGATACACCTACGAATAGGTTCTGTTGGCAGTGCGATCCCGTTAAGATTCTCAACGTTACGTTCGCCAGGTGCAGCGCGCACAGATCTTTGTTCAGCAGATGACTACTTCCCATGAGCTGTCAAGTAAAGTTGCAAACTTTTACTCAAAGCAAAAGCGGGCAACCCATGACCTGAAGAAGGTGGTTGACCATGTGGCGAAGCTGCTCAATGATGGTTCAAAGAGAAAGTTTCAGCCGCTTGAGAAAACCACAAGACTGAAACATACCGCCACAAATTGAGAGCTTTCCATATGAGGCTCAGGAAGAGTTGCATAGTCGTGTATTGACTATTAAATAACTGTAGGAAAAGCTGTTTGCAGGAAATGAATCTAATTGACTATTACAAGACACTTGTTCTCGCAAGTCTAAGCAAACAAATCAAACTGACACTTTGTGAAGTGTAAGTAAACGCAATGGAATAGACAAAAAAATACTGATTGCTTTATAGGCGTGATTTTCGATATTCATAGATAAAGAGCAATTTCACTCGACTTTCTCCAATGTTTGTATGTAGTAGCTGATTGTGCGTGGAAAAAAATATTAAAACATAACAAAAACACGCCCGAATACAAAAATACCCGCTATTTTTTAATTGGTAGAAACAAATACAAAAACTATCTCGAAAAATTGCTATGTTCACTGCGAAAATATTTTGAGTAACCAATAGGGAAACGGTAGAAAAGCCAAAGGCTGTCTCATAATCCATACTTTAATTTTTTTATGAGCATCAATTTTTTGGTCTAACGAGTTTTTTGGGGGTTGACGGCAAGTAGTACTAATTTTTTCTGCATTTGATAATGGTTTTTTGCCATTTTTCAATTTTGATTTTGAGAAATTAAATTGACATTGACATAAGGCCAAGACAATTAGCATGCTGAACCAAATAAATGATATGTCTTGATTTGCTCCTCAAATTTTAATGAAATCATAAAGTATTTTGCAATAGTAACACAAAAAAAAACTTTGAAATCAAACTAGAAACTTTGGAAGTGCGAAAAAATGAGTATGAATTTTGATCCCTTCAAACACTCTCTTTTTAAAAGCTGAAACTCATACAATATATAAAGAAACAGAGTTTTAAAGTATTGATCATATCTCCTAAATTCTTTGAGGTATGATAGAGTACTGGTACAATGGTTCAATAATTAATCTTTAACCATTTAAATACAACTTATTGGGTTAGTTTTTCATAATCCAACTGTAAACAACAAAAATTGAATAAATTTTCATTTGTTTTTGCATCTTTGATAATGCGTTTGAGCACAAGTAAGATATATTTTAAAGTCTTCCAGTCTTAAAGAATACAATCAAGCTTACATAAAATCCAGAGATAGATGAAGCTGGTCTTTTGCGTGTACCAGCGGTTCCTTGAGCTTTTTATTCTCGTGTGAAACGTTTTATAAAATGTGAGCCGAAAAGTGCGACCGACATTTTAAGTGGTTTTAAGAAGTCCTAAGTGCGACAGACATTTTAAGTGGCCACATACATTTAAGAAGAAGACAACGATTTATAATGTTTAAGCTGAGCTAATCAAAATTTTTAAGCTGTAAAAAGTTTTCTGTCAATGATGGCTATTCAGGAAATCGGTTTTGGTTTGCAGAACAAAAAAACTCACCTAGAACAAATTTCTCGAATATCTGTACGAAAACCCTACTAAACATAGCTTTTTATAATGATTTTGAATTTGTGATGCAAAAGTGGACACTTCAAACTCTACAGGCTATTAACAAAAGACTATTGGCCTACATTGCATCGAAGTTTGGCGTTATCATTCTGAAAGCGCTAGCAGATTTTTTAACAAAACTCATTTGTGTGTTATATAAAATGGATTACTGTCCTTATATTTCTAAATTTGTAACATACAATATTAAACAAAATATCGACCATTTTGTCATGTGGCTTTTCCAAATTTAGGTTTGGGTACGCAATTCCCATTAAAAAAATTTTGGTCCTTATTTTTAAGAAATAAAAACTTGATTAGCACCCTTTATGAAAATAGCATAAAGCTAAAATTTGATAGGCTGTTTGATAAAGCTAAAATTTGATAAAAAGTTGGTCACTCATGAAGACTGTTGTCCTCGCAATTATCACTTAGCTGACTGAAATGGTCATTTAGATCAGGTACGGACCTAAAATTTCCTCGAGGGGGGGGGTAAGATTTTCAAAAAAAAATTTGATTTTGTTTTTAGGTCCACGAAATTATTTTTCCTTCCCAAAAAAACTATTCAAAAAACTTTCAGAAAAGTCATGAACAAAAAGTGGTAATAATAGACTTGCTAGTTTAAAAGTAGAGGAAATCGAATAACTGTAGGAAGAACTGTTTACAGAAAATAAATCTAACTTACGATCACAAGAAAATTGTTCTCGCAAATCTAAACTTATCGAACGGACAGTTTGTAAAGAGTCAGTGAACGCAAGGAAATCGGAAACACTGACTGCTGTTTTGGCGTGAGTTTTGAATTTAAAAGAAAAAATTTATTCGTGATGTGAATAATTTTTCACGTGATTTACTGAAAAATGCGGTAAAATCCATTCATATCTAATAAGTTATTGGATTGTAAAGATAGAATTTTTGGATGATATAACAATTGACTTCTGAAAAGTAAACACAGATAATTCAAGATATAAGAACAAAGAGCTTTGAATATTGGCGACCACAGACAAGCAAAATTAAAGGTACCCCAGAGGTGCCTCCAGAGCGGTTCACAGTCTACAGGATATCTTTAAGGCCAACAAATAGTGCCAACATTCTCCAAACTTCAGGGGTCAAGTCAGAGGTCTCAGAGGTCCCCCCAACTGTAAGAACAGGTGCTGTCCTCTACATCTTCAAGGTCGGCAAACAGTCCCAATACTCTCCAAAATTCAAGGGTTAAGTCAGAGGTCTCCCAGCTGTCTTTCCCCGTACTCAGGCCATATTGAACTTTTTTCCCATACATTTTCCCCAACCCTTTACCCAATGTGCTATACATACTCATCAGCTGAGTTTCATAACTGTGCTAGTTTATAAAAAAACCCATTCCCATAGTGCTAATTTCACTAGCAAATTAGACCACAATCGCAGCATATCTCCTGACTCTCTTTAATTTTTAATGCTCGGGATACCAGGGTAGTTTTAACAAAAAAAAAACAGGATTTCTCAAAAATACTAACAGCCAAAATTTGTTTAACCCGAAGCCAAAAAATAGAAAGATTTTTTAACCATATCCAAACGCAATCAATGTAATACACAAAAAGATTTAACGAAACTTGTAAAAACAAAAGAACACTTAGAGCGTAATTTTTCCTTTAAAAACATAAACCAGTTAGGTCTACAACGTATTCTGACCATGTTCAAAAGGTGAAATAGATTTCTCAGGCAAGTTTCACCGCTAAAAAATATCAACAGTACTTGGTACATAAAAGTCAAAGTACGTGATACTTCATAGTTTCTTGAAAGCTTATAAAAGCCCTAAACGAAATGCGCACAAGTAGTGCCAACAGGACCTTTCGTATCTTTTCTCTACAAAAAAAAGCAGTTGATACCTAAACCTAATTTCATCCATTTCATAACTACTCTTCTAACATTATTATACCATTCCATTAACCTTTTCACAACTTCTAAGATGGCTCCAAAAATCGCATAACAAGCGCTCATAAACAAATGGACGTTTCGCTACACTTCTCTAGAGAACATTCAACGACAACTTAGCAGCGAAATTGCACAACCAACGGAATTAGAGGATTGTAAAATAACGACCAATGAGCTTTTGAAATGCCTGCAAGAATTTGAAGAATTGGCCGATGATATAGCGTCGTGCCCTCTAGCAGACGTGCAAAACCTCCTTAATGATGCTTCTTCCCTAAGAAGCCGCAATTTTTTGCTAATGAAACAAATGCGACGGTACGAAAAACAGTACAACGGGATGCAGATAGATGACTCCTCCAGTACTCTTCAACCATCTTCACGTACGGTTCCAGTCAGCAGAAGTATTCCCGTGCGAACTTCCACTACAACCTATAACAACGCGTACGACGTTTCTACGTCAGCCATTAGTTTTGATATTACCACGACAACGGTACCATCTAACCCGTTTGCGTTTTGCCAGCCAATCCGCTACGACTACACTACTCAAGGAATATACACTACGACAGAGAACTCGAGATTGATGCAACAGTTTCAATGGCCATCACATCGACGACAATGTGACGATATCTATGATCGACCTGCTTCCTATGAGATCCCAGAGTTCTGTGGAAAAGATAAATATCTACTAAACCTACCACTAAAACAATCGCAGACTAGTGCTAATGGTCTCAATATGCACTCTACGGGTTGACCGTGTTCAAGAACTGTGACTCCAGTCAATCACCGTTGTACTGATCAGAACACGAGCAACAACGTTTTTCATAATAGTCATAAAGGTTTCAAGCTTCCTGATATTGAGCTCCCAAAGTTCGATGGTAATCCATTAGAATGGATTAATTGGTTTGAACTGTTTCAAACTGCTATAGGAAACAATCCCAAGTTAACTAACATGGAAAAAAATAATTTATATCCAGTCCCCGTGTGTCGATACGGCCAAAAACGTTGTGGAGAGCTACGGCACGAATTCTTCACAGTATATTCAAGTAATAGATGAGCTTTTTCAGAGATGTGGCAACCCCAAAATCGTTGCAGCGTTTACTAGAGAGCTAGAAAACTTTAAGCTACTTTATGCTAATAGGCATCAAACGTTCGTTAGCTTCGCCGCTTTTCTACATAAGCTGGTCCACAATTCGAACTAAACATTTACACATCTGACTTGAACTCGAATAACCTTACCCGACTTGCTCGCTCTAAGCTTCCCCCAGCAGTCTTGTTAAATTGGGAAGAATACTGCGTATATAGTGGGATGGACTATGCTACACTCGAAGACCTCACGGATTGGCTTAACAACTACTCTAGAGCTTGCGAGGACTTAGACGTCTTACCCGATGCAACACGCAACTTTACGGCAAACAAAAATTGGAAAAACAACCAACAACAAAAAATTTTCTTAACCATGCGTAACAGCCAGCATACCGAAAAAAGAATAACTTCAAGAATGAACGAAGTAAGTCGAAACGATTATGTCCACTGGAAAACGAAGACCATTACATTGGACACTGTCCAGTTTTTGTAAAGCTAGCTACGCAACAGAAAACTCAAATAGTGAAGGATAAGCAAATGTGCTTCAACTGCCTGGGTAACCATAGGCCAACTGACTGAACTTCTGCAAGACGTTGTATCATAGACAACTGCGGGGGAAAACACCACTCTACTTTACACAGGAATCAGGATAAAAGTGCGAAGCGGCATACTCAGAAATCCAACAATATCAATTTAGAAAATCAAAAGAATGCAAAATCTGGTTTGAAAAACCAACTCCAGTTTATGCCCATAACCTTGTTCAACAACAACAAAGCGCTTCCTTGCTATGCAATTCTTGACAACTGCAGTAGCTGTTCTTATGTCCTAAAAAGCACAGCTGATAGCTTATAGTGTAAGCCCAGTTGAATAGTTGAATTAAGCATTCGTGGTGCTTTCAGTGAGGACACTGTCTCGTCAAATCTAGTTAATCTACAGATTGGACCTTTCAACTCTACTTCTGCTACGTTTACCCTACAATCAGTCTGCTCGGTGGAAATCCTCAACTTCGATTTGTTAGATTTCGCAAAACTGAACAACGTATGTTCCCGGTTTGACCATCTACGACATATTGCGTTTCCTAATCTCGTCGACAATTCGGTACACATTCTACTTGGCATCGACGCTTTCTGGCATATCGCAGAGAGCGAAATTTTGAAAGGTACTGTCGGCAGTCCCATATGGAGTGCGCCACTTGCTGGTATGGACGATTATCGGCCCGCTTCATCAAAAATCTTTAGACGAGCAGTGCAACTATCAGCTAACCAATTTCATAGACAGTATGGATTGGTTTTGCTGGCGAAGTACATGTGATGAGAAAGGGAGAATGAAGAAATTTTTGAATCCAAAAAGATCGTACTGAAGCTGCATACTGGTGTTCATGCAGTATCGATTTCGTAAATTAGAGCAAGAGAATTCTCAACTATTCTTTCGATTGATCTTTTAGCGAGACAAAGGGTTGAATTCTCTGAGTAGAGCGCCAACTTAGAAGGATACGTATAGTTTGAGTCTTTACAATGAATTGGCCGTTGTTCGTTTTCAATGGATAATTTTACTGCAATGTCAACTCCTATGAGCGTTGTGACTGCGGCAAGGAAAACCAATGGAACTGCCATTCCATAGTCGGGATGTCCTCGAAACTTTAATTTCCTTTTGCTGCTCGGTTCTTTTGCTCTATAATAATTTTACAATTTGCAATTATTGATTCAGTTATAGTAATTATCTGATAGTATTTTCGCAAACGCATCATATTTTGTTTAATTTTTTTAAAGAATTGATCATACTGAAGTCACTCTTAGGAAAAATTAAGTGAACCGCGTTCTAAGTACATGCTCAAGTTGCCCTTCAAACGGCTGGTGGGTTAGGCCAGTTGCGTTATACTGTTGAGTGTATCTTTGAGTAGAGTTTTTTTTGCTTATAATTTTTTATTTAATGTCAGGAGTTTTGTCAATTGTTTGTGATGTGTTTTTTTTTCTCTTAAAAACAGTTTGTCTCCGATTACTGTTGACTTGGAGTCTACTAAGCTTTTATGTGTTCTTAACAAAAGTTGATTTGTTTTCAAAGGATTATTTTATCCAGTTTCAATATTTTTGGTATTTTGAGACTTTTTATGATTTTATTATTGCGTTGGCGTTAGAAATCTACGTTGGTTTTCTAAGTCTATTTCATTATTTCAACCGGGTTACAGGAAAGTTTGAAAGGCGTGAAAGCTCTTTAAACTTGTAAAAAAAAATTTGTTGTGTTTGTTCATAACAAGTGTTTCTTCAAATTTTAATCATTATATATGGAGGTGGGCGAGTTGGAGAAGTTTTACAAATTTTTTGCGGAAAATAAGCATTGTTTTTTCTCCTCTTTAGAACTCGTATAATGATTTTATAAGTGACTCTATTAATTTATTAAGTTAGTACACATAACAAATTAAGTTAGCGATATCAATTTTCAGACGTTTAGAAACTACTCCGATCGGATAGTTTTATATTAAAAAGATTGATAAAACAGTTTCTAACTTTTATTTTGATTTTTGGAAACTATTGATACATTTTGGTACTTTTTGGCATTCTTAGATACAATTTGATTCGGCAAAAGGTTGGGTAAGTGTAATAAATTATTTAACGCGCGTCAAAAAGAAACAAAACTGCTCGAATCAAATAAAACGCTGAGTTGTTGTACTGCTTTTCATTGTCTCTTAAAAAAAAACTTGCCACAAAATAAACTAGTCAACTTGAAACGCCTGGTTTTGGTCTTATTATTTTTTATTTTCCTGATCTTCAAACTTATAACTGATAAAAACTTTTTCAATAGTTTTAATTTTTGTTTTTACTAAGAATGAGCATTCCAATTAACTATTTCAATCCAATGTATTTGATTTCCATACGCATCATCGAAAAACCACCAAGTACACTATAAAAGGAGTTGGAGAAGTTTTACAAATTTTAATGAGGAAAATAAGCGAAGTTTTTTTCTCTACTTTATAACTCGTATAATACTTTTTTAAGTTACCACTATACTTTATTAAGTTAGTACACTTAACAAATTAAGTTAGCTATATCATTTTTTATACGTTTAGAAACTACTCCGATCGGATAGCTTTATATTGAAAAGATTGATAAAATAGATTCTAACTTTTAACTTGATTTTTGGAACTTTTTGACAAGATTTGGAAACAATTTGAAGTTCTACACTAGTACAAAATGGTGAGTAATTATTTCAATTTAATTAATAAAAAGGAAATGAGTTCTTAGATACGATTTGATTCGGCAAAATGGTGGGTGAGTGTAAAAAATTTTTTGCCAACCTGCGTCAAAAAGAAAAAAACTGCTCGAATCACATGAAATGCTGAGTTTTCGTCTGCTTTTTATTGTCTCTTAAAAAAAACTTGCCACAACATAAACTAGTCATCTTGAAACGCCTTGTTTGGTCCTATTACTTTTTCTTTTCCTTGTCTTCAAACATATAAAAATTGAAACTTTTTCAATATTTTTAGTTTTTGTTTTTACTAATAATGCGCGTTCCAACTTACTAGTTCAATCCATTGTAATTGATTTCCATACGCATCATCAAAAAACCACCAAGTACACTATAAAAGAAGTTGGAGAAGTTTTTTTTACAAATTTTAATTAGGAAAATAAGCGTAGTTTTTTTCTCTACTTAATAACTCGTATAAAACTTTTTTAAGTTATTACTAAACTTTATTAAGTTAGTACACTTAACAAATTAAGTTAGCTTTATCATTTTTATACGTTTAGAAACTACTCCGATCGGATAGCTTTATATTAAAAAGATTGATAAAACAGATTCTAACTTTTAACTTGACTGTTGGAAAATATTGACATGATTTGGAAATAATTTGGTGTTCTACACTAGTATAAAATAGTGAGTGATTATTTCAATTTAGTTAATAAATAGCAAATGCGTTCTTAGATTCATTTTGATTCGGCAAAATGGTGGGTGAATGTGAATTTTTGTTGCCAACAAGCGTCAAAAAGAAACAAAACTGCTCGAATCAAATAAAACGCTGAGTTTTTGTACTGCTTTTCATTGTCTCTTAACAAAAACTTGCCACAACACACTAGTCGACTTGAAACGCCTGGTTTGGTACTATTACTTTTTCATTTCTTTGTCTTCAAACATATACAAAATGAAATTTTTTCAATTTTTTTAGTTTTTGTTTTTACTAATAATGGGCGTTCCAACTTACTAGTTCAATTCATTGATTTGTATTCGTGCGTCAAAAAGAAACAAAACTGCTCGAAACAAATAAAACGCTGAGTTTTTGTACTGCTTTTCATTGTCTCTCAACAAAAAGTTGCCACAACATAAACTAGTCAACTTGAAACGCCTTTTTTGGTCTTACGATTTTTTCTTTTTCTTGTCTTCAAACTTATAACTGATAAAACATTTTCAATATTTTTAATTTTGTTTTTACTAAGAATGGGCTTTCCAACTAACAAGTTCAATCCAATGTATTTGATTTCCATACGCATCATCGAAAAACCACCAAGTAAACTATAAAAGAAGTTGTAGAAGTTTTACAAATTTTTTGAGGAAAACCAGCGTAGTTTTTTCTCTACTTTAAAAGTCGTATAAAATTTTTTTAAGTTATTACATTGCTTTATTAAGTTAGTAAACTTAACAAATTAGGCTAACTAAATCTTTTTAAATACGTTTAGAAACTACTTCGATCGGATAGCATTTTTATTGAAAAGATTGATAAAACAGTTTCTAACTTTTCACTTGATTTTTGGAAAATATTGATACAATTTCATACATTTTGGCATTCTTAGATACATTTTGATTTGAAAAATTGGTGGGTGAAGGTTAAAAAATTTTTTGACAACTTACGTCAAAAAGAAACAAAACTGCTCGAATCAAATGAAACGCTGAGTTTTTGTACTGTCTTTCATTGTCTCTTAATAAAAACTTGGCACAGCATAAACTAGTCAACTTGAAATGCCTTGTTTGGACTTATTATTTTTTCTCTTGCTTGTCTTGAACTTATAACTGATAAAACTTTTTCAATATTTTTAATTTTCGTTTTTTACTAAGAATGGGCTTTCCAACTAACTAGTTCAATCCAATGTATTTGATTTCTATACGCATCATCGAAAAACCACCAAGTAAACTATAAAAGAAAATGTAGAAGTTTTACAAACTTTTTGAGGAAAACAAGCGTAGTTTTTTCTCTACTTTAAAACTCGTATAAACATTTTTTAAGTTACTACATTGCTTTATTAAGTTAGTAAACTTAACAAATTAGGTTAACTAAATCTTTTTACATACGTTTAGAAACTACTTCGATCGGATAGCATTTTTATTGCAAGATTGATAAAACAGTTTCTAACTTTTCACTTGATTTTTGGGAAATATTGATACAATTTGATACATTTTGGCATTCTTAGATATAATTTGATTCGACAAATTGGTGGGTGAAGGTTAAAAAAAATTTTGACAACTTGCGTCAAAAAGAAACAAAACTGCTCGACTCAAATTAAACGCTGAGTTTTTGTACTGTCTTTCATTGTCTCTTAACAAAAACTTGGCACAACATAAACTGGTCAACTTGAAACGCCTTTTTTGGTCTTATGATTTTTTCTTTTCCTTGTCTTCAAATTTATAACTGATAAAACATTTTCAATATTTTTAATTTTTGTTTTTACTAAGAATGGGCTTTCCAACTAACTAGTTCAATCCAATGTATTTGATTTCCATACGCATCATCGAAAAACCACCAAGTAAACTATAAAAGAAGTTGTAGAGGTTTTACAATTTTTTTGAGGAAAACCAGCGTAGTTTTTTCTCTACTTTAAAACTCGTATAAAAATTTTTTAAGTTACTACATTGCTTTATTAAGTTAGTAAACTTAACAAATTAGGTTAACTAAATCTTTTTACATACGTTTAGAAACTACTTCGATCGGATAGCATTTTTATTGCAAGATTGATAAACAGTTTTTAACTTTTCACTTGATTTTTGGAAAACATTGATACAATTTGTTACATTTTGGCATTCTTAGATATATTTTGATTCGACAAATTGGTGGGTGAAGGTTCAAAAAAAATTTTGACAACTTGCGTCAAAAAGAAACAAAACTGCTCGACTCAAATTAAACGCTGAGTTTTTGTACTGTCTTTCATTGTCTCTTAACAAAAACTTGGCACAACATAAACTGGTCAACTTGAAACGCCTTTTTTGGTCTTATGATTTTTTCTTTTCCTTGTCTTCAAATTTATAACTGATAAAACATTTTCAATATTTTTAATTTTTGTTTTTACTAAGAATGGGCTTTCCAACTAACTAGTTCAATCCAATTGTATTTGATTTCCATACGCATCATCGAAAAACCACCAAGTAAACTATAAAAGAAGTTGTAGAGGTTTTACAAATTTTTTGAGGAAAACCAGCGTAGTTTTTTCTCTACTTTAAAACTCGTATAAAATTTTTTTAAGTTACTACCTTGCTTTATTAAGTTAGTAAACTTAACAAATTAGGTTAACTAAATCTTTTTACATACGTTTAGAATCTACTTCGATCGGATAGCATTTTTATTGCAAGATTGATAAAACAGTTTCTAGTTTTCACTTGATTTTTGGAAAATATTGATACAATTTGATACATTTTGGCATTCTTAGATATATTTCGATTCGACAAATTGGTGGGTGAAGGTTAAAAAAATTTTTGACAACTTGCGTCAAAAAGAAACAAAACTGCTCGACTCAAATTGAACGCTGAGTTTTCGTACTGTCTTTCATTGTCTCTTAACAAAAACTTGGCACAACATAAACTGGTCAACTTGAAACGCCTTTTTTGGTCTTATGATTTTTTCTTTTCCTTGTCTTCAAATTTATAACTGATAAAACATTTTCAATATTTTTAATTTTTGTTTTTACTAAGAATGGGCTTTCCAACTAACTAGTTCAATCCAATTGTATTTGATTTCCATACGCATCATCGAAAAACCACCAAGTAAACTATAAAAGAAGTTGTAGAGGTTTTACAAATTTTTTGAGGAAAACCAGCGTAGTTTTTTCTCTACTTTAAAACTCGTATAAAATTTTTTTAAGTTACTACCTTGCTTTATTAAGTTAGTAAACTTAACAAATTAGGTTAACTAAATCTTTTTACATACGTTTAGAATCTACTTCGATCGGATAGCATTTTTATTGCAAGATTGATAAAACAGTTTCTAGTTTTCACTTGATTTTTGGAAAATATTGATACAATTTGATACATTTTGGCATTCTTAGATATATTTCGATTCGACAAATTGGTGGGTGAAGGTTAAAAAATTTTTTGACAACTTGCGTCAAAAAGAAACAAAACTGCTCGACTCAAATTGAACGCTGAGTTTTCGTACTGTCTTTCATTGTCTCTTAACAAAAACTTGGCACAACATAAACTGGTCAACTTGAAACGCCTTTTTTGGTCTTATGATTTTTTCTTTTCCTTGTCTTCAAATTTATAACTGATAAAACATTTTCAATATTTTTAATTTTTTATTTTAACTAAGAATGGGCTTTCCAACTAACTAGTTCAATCCAATGTATTTGATTTCCATACGCATCATCGAAAAACCACCAAGTAAACTATAAAAGAAGTTGTAAAGGTTTTACAAATTTTTTGAGGAAAACCAGCGTAGTTTTTTCTCTACTTTAAAGCTCGTATAAAAATTTTTTAAGTTACTACATTGCTTTTTTAAGTTAGTAAATTTAACAAATTAGGTTAACTAAATCTTTTTACATATGTTTAGAAACTACTTCGATCGGATAGCATTTTTATTGAAAAGATTGATAAAACAGTTTCTAACTTTTCACTTGATTTTTGGAAAATATTGATACAATTTGATACATTTTGGCATTCTTAGATACATTTTGATTCGACAAATTGGTGGGTGAAGGTTAAAAAATTTTTTGACAACTTGCGTCAAAAAGAAACAAAACTGCTCGAATCAAATGAAACGCTGAGTTTTTGTACTGTCTTTCATTATCTCTTAATAAAAACTTGGCACAGCATAAACTAGTCAACTTGAAACGCCTTGTTTGGACTTACTATTTTTTCGTTTCCTTGTCTTGAACTTATATTTGATAAAACTTTTTCAATATTTTTAATTTTTGTTTTTTACTAAGAATGGGCTTTCCAACTAACTAGTTCAATCCAATGTTTTTGGTTTCCATACGCATCATCGAAAAACCACCAAGTAAACTATAAAAGAAGTTGGAGAAGCTTTACAAATTTTTTGAGGAAAACAAGCGTAGTTTTTTCTCTACTTTATAACTCGTATAAAAATTTTTTAATTACTACATTGCTGTATTAAGTTAGTAAACTTAACAACTTGGGTTAGCTAAATCATTTTTCATACGTTTAGAAACTACTTCGATCGGATAGCATTTTTATTGAAAAGATTGATAAAACAGGTTCTAAATTTTCACTTGATTTTTGGAAAATAATGATACAATTTGATACATTTTGGCAATCTTAGATACATTTTGAGTCGGCAAAATGGTGTGTCAAGGTAAAAAATTTTTTGACAACTTGCTTCAAAAAGAACCAAAACTGCGCGAATCAAATGAAACTCTGAGTTTTTGTATTGTCTTTCATTGTCTCTTTATAAAAACTTGGCACAACATAAACTAGTCAACTTGAAACGCCTTGTTTGGTCTTATGATTTTTTCTTTTCCTTGTCTTCAAACTTATAACTGACAAAATGTTTTCCATATTTTTAATTTTTGTTTTTACTGAGAATGGGCTTTCTAACTAACTTGTTCAATCCAATGTATTTGATTTCCATACGCATCATCGAAAAACCACCAAGTAAACTATAAAAGAAGTTGGAGAAGTTTTACAAATTTTTTAGGAAAACAAACGTAGTTTTTTCTCTACTTTATAACTCGTTTAAAGTTTTTTCAAGTTAGTACATTGCTTTATTAGGTTAGTAAACTTAACAAATAAGGTTAGCTAAGTCATTTTCCATACATTTAGAAACTACTTCGATCGGATAGCTTTTTTATTGAAAAGATTGATAAAACAGTTTCTAACTTTTAAGTTGATTTTTGGAAATTTATACAATTTGATACATTTTAGCATTCTTAGATACATTTTGATTCGATAAAATTGGTGGGTGAAGGTAAAAAAAATTGACAACGTGCGTCAAAAAGAAACAAAACTGCTCGAATTAATTGAAACGCTGAGTTTTCGTACTGTTTTTCATTGTCTCTTAATCAAAATGTGGCACAGCTTAAACTAGTCAACTTGAAACGCCTTGTTTGGTCTTATTATTTTTTCTTTTCCTTGTCTTCAAATTTATAACTGATAAAAAAATTTCAATTTCTTTTAATTTTTGTTTTTACTAAGAATGGGCTTTCCAACTAACTAGTTCAATCCAAGGTTTTTGATTTCCATATGCATCACCAAAAAAACCACCAAATACACTACGAAAGAAGATGGAGAAATTTTACAAGTTTTTTGAGGAAATCAAGCGTAGTTTTATCTTTACTTTATAACACGTATAAAATTTTTTAAGGTTACTACATTACCTTATTAAGTAAGTACTTTTAACAAATTAAGTTAGGTATATCATTTTTCATACGTTTAGAAACTACTTCGATCGGATAGCATTTATATTGAAAAGATTGATAAAACATTTTCTAAGTTTTAACTTGGTTTTTTTAGATTATTGATAGATTTTGGAAGAAATTTGGTGTTCTACATTAGTATAAAATGGTGACTGATTATTTCCATTTGGTTAATAAATAGCAAATGCATTCCTAAATACATTTTGATTCGGCAAAATTGTGGGTGAGTGTAATCAAATTTTTTGGTAACGTGCTTATTAGGTTTTAATAGCGCAGAAGTGATCAAAGAAACTCAAGTGTTTTTTGATCTTTTGTTGTATTGAGTTTTTGTTTTAGGTCAAAGAGTTTATTAGTAATTTTCGTTCGTGCCGTGGTATATTTCAAAAAAGTGTGATTTTAACAGGCTGAAAATATTCGGCTGGGATGATAACGCGGCGGGAGACTTGAAATGTACTAGTAGGGAGTAAAAATAAATACATTTGTTGGACCTAAATGTAGTTGCGGAGGATGCTGTCCAGATTTGTACTTTTCATGTAAAAAATGAAGATTTACTTAAATGGTGACGTGTACTTAGAATTTATAAACTTGTTTTTGTGGTGTGGGTTTCGTAAAGCTGACTTTTGTAGAATGATTCTCTTAATGAATCGATAATGAGTGTGCGTGTGGGTTAACTTCATTTTCAACATTAAATCCTGTGGGCAGTTGATATCGCAACCTTTAGATGGAAAAATGAGGGGATAGTTAAAAAATCAAAACAATCTCTAAGAACTTGAAATTATGATTTTCATTTTTTGGTGTTTTTAAGTGCATGCTCTATGACTTGATCAAAAATTATGCTAGTAATGTGAATGCTAGTACCATTTTTGAGAAATGTTTTTCTAGAATCGTGAGTTTACTGCAGATTTGGTGTGGTATGGCAAATCTTTCATGTATCAGATGACAGTGTGGTCATAATGTGCGATGTGGTAGTGGTTGGACTGTGTGGTTGGACACTGAGGTTGGAAATATTCGATGAAATAGCTAAGGACTTATGAATGGTCGATGTTAGTAAGCTTTTCTTGTTGTATGTCAATGGTGAGCGGTTGAAGAGCTGTTATATATAAATTGTCATTGCCTCATTCGCAAAGTGGTACAGTGTGGGTATTAGCGAAGTAGTAGAAACAAAACCAACGAATTGTGGGAATTAGTCTTTATTCGTCACCAAAACAACCTTGTTGGCTTGGGATTCATGGTTATCGTAGCTGAATTCATGGTTATCGAAGGGAAAAATTGGATGCTAACAAGTAAAAACTCGAGCGTGTTGCTATTTCTGGGATGCTAGTTTCGGAGGTTTCTAGGTGCGGGTTTTTTGATATTGCTAAGACAACCCAAAAAATTGTCACTTTTCATGAAAACTTTATCTCATAAATAGGACTTTATATCGCGTTTAGTGCTATAAAGGGAGTCTTTTATGTAACTGTTGACAGTGTGGTCATAATAAGCTATTGTGAATCGGTTAATTTTCGAGAACGATTGCGATCCAATGTGCGACAATACAATGTCAGTAAAACCTTTCAAGTGTATAGCGTAAGTGAAATTGTGTAATTCTGTTTTGTATAGTTCGTCATCTTCGGAATTACGGACTGGTATACGGAGCGGATTAGCAAACTTATAAAGAAAAAACCCAGGAAAATCTGGGATTCGTGAGTGCTCGTTAACGTAAGGTTCTCATTGACTCTGAGGCTCGTTCTAGTTATAGCAAAATTGGAGAAAAAGTGGAGGGTTGAAAAGTAGGAATTCGTATGTGTCAGTGTTAAAGAACGGTTTGTGCGAAAAAAGTAGCGATGGTGAAGGTAGATGGACTAAAAGTCTTGCTTGGTTTGTTGGATATTTTTTATGAGCATAAGTTGTGCAGGGGGGTGTTGCGAATGGATGATGTGGATGTTTGTGAATGTGAAGCGAGTGGAGTGGGTTAATTCGTTCTTTGTAAGTGGTTGATTAGTTTTGTAGATTTACTGTTGGTGTGAAATAATCAAAGTTAAGTTGAAGTTGGTCATCAGTGATAGGGCCTTGGGTGACGTTAAAAGTGCTAGATAGTGGTGAAAAGATCGGAAAAAAGCTTCGGTATGTGACGAACTGAAATTGGATGAAAAGCTGATTTCTGCGTTTGAGGAAGTCATAGGGGTAAAAATTGATTGTTCAAAGCTAGTAGTAGGGCTTGGCTCTGGGTCAATAAGTCTGTTGGGAGCATATACTATAGGAATTTTTGAAAACTCTTGTATATTAAAACCTGTCTGGATTGAAGCATCAGAGTGCATATGGGATGATTTGGGCCATGAATTGAAAAAATTTGACTGAAAAACCGTTTGGGGCGAAGAGAGAAGTTCATTGACGAAATTGACAGAAAATTGGCGTTGTAGATTGAAAGGGTATGAAAAAGATTGCTTAAAGAATCCCATTTGGCCTCTCATTGGGGGCTAAAATCATCATCGTAACGAAAACGAAAATTATATGTGTGCTTGCTACTTAAATTGTTTCTAGGTTATGCTTGAACTATTTGGTTGATAAGTTATATGAAAGTCTGGGTTTCGTTGTTGCTCATCTTTTTGACGTAGTCGTGACATTAGTGAAAATTAAAGTGACATTTCTATTAAAGTTTCAGTTAATTACACATCGTAAATGTTCTTGTAATGAACGATTTAAGCATTCGTCCATTCCAATTGTCCTTGCGGCATGCTAAGTTTTTGGCTTTTGTTTGTTATTATAAAAAACAGTTCCACACAATACTGCCTACTATGCTTACACAAAACTTTACGAACACTAGATATCAAAATTCGGATTACCAGACAATTACACTGAGTTTGTTTTTACCGGTGTTTGTAAAGTTGTGTTTAAGCATAGTGGGCAGTATAGCGTGGAACTATTTTTAGGAGTACTTCAGGTGTAAATTCATATAATATACCAAGATACATGAAATTTCTTTGGAAGAGGGTGATTTTGGGCCTTCTGTACCAAATGATATTTGGCGATTAAAAAATTTACTTTAAAATCTTGTTTTTGAGTGTTTTTGGGCTATTTGATTTAATTTCAAAAAAATGACGTGTGAGGAGACAAACAATGCAATGTGCTTTTATTCAACTGAGTGCATTGCAAGGTACAAAGGTTTTCATATTTGATGACTGTAAGTTATGAAAACCTACTAAAACTAGATTGAGAGGAGCATTCATATCAGTGGAAACATATTCATGTCTGTTTTTTTTAATGATGTGTTGTCTAACACAATGATTTGTGCTTTTGCAGGTTTAGTTTTATACTTGTGCCAAGGTTTCATTTGTCGGACAACAAGGCCTAAGCTTTAATATTTTTGCAATAGTGTGATGGTTAATTGAACTGTACATTAAAACGAATGTAATTCTTGATTTTTCAAGTTATTTCTATTAATAGGATCTATCAGATCGAAAACTTATTGTATATTTATTGAATAGTTATCAGATTTTTGTATATTTTTTGTTTGTATCTAATGTTCCTTCAAAGCTTATTGTGTCTATTAGGTCTTATTTTTCAATTGTGAAAATGTTTTTCTTTTATGTGGGGTTTGATTGTGATTGTCAACTTGAGTACTGTTTTTTATCAATGAGGAGTATGAGATAGATTCGAAAAAAAAAATTTCCTGTTAGGTCAACTTCATAATGATTATTTTGACTTTCTAAATTATAATGAAAATATTTCAAAATACGTACTTACTGTATACATGCCTTCTAAACGTGGTCAAGGTTCACCTTTTGCGAGGTGAAACTTGACCATTCGCAGGTAAGATATTTAAGTTATGTAGAATTTCAATTGTTGTTTCTCGTTTCAACAATTCTGGTGGTGCTTTTCTGCTATGGGTAGCTTTTTATACAAATGTTTTTCCTGCCGTCAAAACTATGTGGAGAATGGAGAAATTCCTAAAAATTGTGGAAAGTTATACTCTATAGTTTGGGTTTGATTTTTGTGAAAAGAGATTTTTTATTGCCTAAAATAGTCGGTTAGGATCTGGGATTGTGTTCGAAAATCGTTCAAAAATCAATTTTTTAATAACTTTAAATCCTTCTTGTTGCTCGATTGTTCAATTAAAATTATATTGTTGGCGTAGGATGAGTCAGAAGGGTCTCAGATTTTACTGAACTTTATATTATATATACTTAAAAAATTTACCATTCCAATAGTTTTTTGGTTCTCCTTTTATTTGATTTGGGTTTAATTTTAAAAATGCGTTAATTATTGAGGTTGAGAACGCTGTAGTTTGTCCTCCTATTACAGGTTCTAAAACTTACCTGGTTATTTATCTGGTGCTGGTTTCAGGTTTCCTGTTTGTGAAAATTGGTGGTCTTTTTCTAAGACTGTGAACATTTCTGCTTTGGTTTGTTATTGAAAGGAAACTTCATCCAGATAGGTGATTACAATTTTGATTTTTGCCTAAAAATTTTGCTCATAGTTGCTGAAAAACCTGCTGGTCTTATGGATGTTTCAAAAAATAATAGATTAAATTCGTTCCCTTGATTTCCAATGACGAACTTTGTTAAGCGGCGTGCTTGTTCAGCTAAGGGCACATGTTTACCTGCGCTGTTCGTATCATCTGTAGTGTAGTATTGTCGCACAAATTTTGTAGTTTTTATTGTTTTGGTTCTAATGGGCAGTTGAATTTTTTTTTCATCTAAGAAGAATTGAAGTGTGTTGCGTCGTGTACTGTTTTTAAGGATTCGCCTTCTGTTGAATTGATTACAAGGTTGATAATTGTGATACCTTTTGGTTGTTGCTTTTTGTTTACAGGGGAGATAACTTTTTTCCGAGTGTGTCCAAGAGTCTATTCACTTTGTTTTGTAAGTGTGTGAATATTTTACTTGCGCAAGGTTTTTTGGAAACTGCCTCTGGTTTTTGTGGAAGAAGTAGTGATGATTTGTTTCTCGACATTAAAAATTCGTGTGGTGATGACAATACGGAATTAAACAGTAACACTGCTACTTGTGGGAATTTTTGTTGACTTTTCTGTGAAAGTTGTAAGACAAACATATTTAACAAAATTTGTTGTTCCGGTGGTTATTTTGAAGTTTGGAAAGTTGATTAAGAATATAGTGTTTTGTAAATTGTTTGCAATTTTACTTTGGTTCTTCAATTACGCTTTTGAGGGATAAATCTTTTTTTACAGCAGCTTGCAAACTATAGAGTGATTTCAGGAATTTGCCAACACTCCGAGCTTTTTCTCTTTGGGATGTAATGTGATATGTAATGAGTCTTAAGGGAAGTGATATTATGTGATATAATTAAGGTGATAATATGGTGATTTTATGTGGTGATTAAGGTTTCTTTATGCTCAATTTTAACAGCTAATGCTTCTTCTTCTATTTTCTTGTGATCATTAATTGTTGTACTGATTGTTAAAAAATTTTCTGGAATAACTCTTGGAATTGGTCTAATGAATAATTTTTATTGCGGTTGCTTGAAAAACTTCTCAAATGGCCGTTAGAGTAATTTTTATTTTGATGTAAGATTGATTAAAACTATAGTTAGAATAAATAATTATATTTGAATTTGAACTTGAATATTTGCTTCTTTATTGACTGTTGCGGCTACTGGAACGGTTGTATCAAGTTTGTGTATTCTACAAAAAAAAAGGTTTGATCGAAAGATCTCTCTCAAAATTGTTTTTATTTTTAGATTGTCAGATTGTCCGATCGTCAGATTGTGTTCTACGGCATTTATAATTGGCTGAATGTGGTTTTTGTGGATTTTTGTTACTTTGAAAAAATATTCTTCGGTAAGCTTCGGTCTTTTTTCAATTATCGATAAAATAGTTTTTCGGATCTTTGTGTTTTGGCGGTTGAGTTGATTTATACTGCTGTTGTATTTTTTCCATTTTTTTTTCTTGTTTCGTTATGATTTCTGCTTGTTCCAGAATTGTACAATTTTTCCAAATCCATATCTGGTTCCCTGATGTTTAGGCATGTGATGCTTTTTTCTTTATTTGTTTTTTTTCTTAGTCGTTGTGGTAAAGTCATCGATAATAATTCCACCGTTCTTGTAATTTGAACCGTGTATTTTAAAAAAACGTGCTTTGTGCACCCGTGTTTCTTTTCTTGTAGCGAGTTGCTCATGTGTTATTTTCGGTTGTTTGCGGATTTCATTTCTGAAAAATCTTTATTGTTGTTCATTTTTTTCTGAATCAAAACTTTATGAAAATTTTCGTGTGTTGTTGTTATCAATAAGGTAATGATTTCCAATTTCTCGTAGTTTCTGGTTGGTTCAAAGGTTTCTGGTTGGGAATTGTCATCATTTGTCAATGACTTTTTTTAATTGAAATTATTTTGCTGTTTTTGTGGTTTTCCATGGAAATTATTTTCATTTTTCTAAGAAATGACTTCGATTTTTCTATTATTCTTCAATTTTGTACAATGAATACGTCATATTGTTTATTTTCTTCAAAACTTGGGTAGTTTTTCAGAGTGATCTACTTTAGAAATCCTTTTGTCATGGAAGCTAATTGATTGTGCGTTTGTACTCTCAGGTGGTTGTTATACAGGTGGTTATGATTATATTCGAGATATTGTGATTGTTTAGGTTTGCTATGGGTTGACTAATGTTTTCATTTGAAAAAAAAAACACATTTAGGTTTCGCCAAAAAAAGTTCGGTTTTTTTATTTTACTTGTGAGCGTTTTTCAGTAAATGTTGTGTTTTGTTGATAATCCATTCGGGGGTATTTGGGTTAATCACTTGGTTTATCAGTTGATTGCAGCTTCGTCTGTGAAAACGGAATGCTATTCTTTTTTGTGTGGTTGTGATAAATTGATGAATAGCTGAGTTACTTTGTGGTGCTGTTACTGGTTTTGTTGTAACTATTTCTTTTTTAGTGAGTTTCAAGAGCGTTTGAAAACTTCGTTGACTTGGCGTTGGAATTCCATTTAGATTTTTTTGTGTATGCATAAATGTTGATTTTAAATTTTTTTTAGCGGTTCGATTTTGAGACTTCGTATTGCAGTTCATTGGTGCTCTATCCGTTGTTTATGAAAAAACTCCCAATAAATTTTAAAGGCTGAAACTGATTGAATTGCTAAACTTGAGATATCTTTTGGTATGTTAAAGAACAATTTTTGATACCAATCTTGGAACCAAACATAAACTGTTTCATCTGCAAAACTGTGTCTTCGTTGCAGTTTCTGTACAGTTTTCTTTCCTAGATTGTTTTATAAGCTTCATTTTGTTTTGAACAAAACTATTATGATTAACCCTGCGAACCTTTATTGAAAATTGACCTTTTTTTGTGAGACCTCTATATCAGTGAGTTTTCGCAATTTGCATGTAAAAGTCGTGAGACTAGAATAATTTTTGGTTTGACTGTTTTATGCCGTGATGTTGGCGGTGATGTTACAATAAATGTTTCGTCTGTATCTAGGATGGAGATATAGGTGCAAATGATTGAAAAGCATCATTTGTAAATAATGATTTTGCCCTTGTTTAGTTTCAATTTTTTATCTTTTTGATTTGTTCTGCAAAAGCTATTTAAAGACTTAATTTTACCTCATCTGTTTGAATTCTATGTGATGATGTTGGGTAATCTGAAAGTGCTGGTAGGATTTCAATTGTGAATATACCCTATTAGGAAGTTACGTTGCATATACTAGGTATATAATGATCTAAGCTTTGCATTTTTTTAGACTTCTGGAAACTGTTGATGTCATAGTCGTTTGCCTTTTCAAAATTGATCTTTGATAAGATGGTGACAGAATTGTACGTGTCCTTATGATAGGTCACTGTCGGGATGTATGACCAATGTTGGAATAAGGTTATCCTCGAAATTATTGTCATATTGAATCATTTTTTATGTGGTATTACTGTTAAAATGAAAATTTCATTATTTTGATAGAATTGTTCCAAGTGTGCGTTCTTACCGGTTTCGTATTATAAAATTTTAATCTTCGTTCAATTTTTGTTGAGGATGCTGTTGTTGCTTTTGAACCGGGAAAGAATCGTTTTGTTGAAAAAATAATCGGTTTGTTGAGTTGTCTGTTTTGATATTTTATTTGATTTTGGAGGTTTTCAAGATTTCAAGACTAAGTATGGTTTTGGGTCAGATTCTGAAGTTGCATTTCGTTTTTTTTTTAGAAAAAAGATTCCTAGAAATTGTTTTTGCTTGTACACAAAATGTCTTTTTCTTTTATTAGTTTTTTATCATTGCTTAAATAGGTTATGACAAGACCGTATCAGGAGTCTTCAAATAGATTTGTTTTTTTGTTAACTAGACTTTCAGTTGACATAAAAGTTAGAATGATTGATGCAAAATCCTGGTGTTAGTTGTCTACTACCTAAAATATCATTTCTGAATCTTTTCAGGAATGTTATCCTACTCCTGGGGTCGTTTTTTGGTGGAAAAAAGTAAATAGTATATCAGTTTGATAGAATGATGTTCTACTGCTCTTAAACGTATGTTGCTTTTTCTTTTTTTAGGTAGGTTGATCTTTCTCGAATAGATATCGACATGGGATCGAGGTTTGAAGAGTAGTAAATCAATCGATTGTTCAGCTTTTTTTGAATGGTGAAATTTTGAGACAAAAATTCAGTTAGTGGTGTGTCGTTTGAAAGGAATGGAAAGTGAATCGACTTTTGAGATCGTTAGAATCTCAAATTCAAGAGATGGTTTGATTTAGAAATTATAGTATGAAAGATCCAGGAAAAAAATTGATAAACCAAGCTTAAGAAAGAAATAAAGTATAAAGTTTTAAACATAAGTTTAATATTGAAGTTTGAAGATCCAATAGGTAACCTTCATGATCTGATTTAGTTAATTAATTTCAGGAATCAAATTTTAAAGCGAGGAAAAGCCTTGACGATTAAATGATTTAGATAAACTTGAAAGTTTTAAATGGTTAAGGATTCAAGAAAATTCTGATGACCTTGTTTTCATTCGGTTAATTGTTTAAAATTAATTTGTACTAGGTAATAGAAGACAGGAAAGATGCCGATCCTCAAAAATTATTTTGAAGTTCAAAAATGGTTAAACGTTTTTGTCGAAGTTTTAATCAAACTGTATAAATAGTTATTCTAATTGATTCAAAATAGAGCGCTTTAAGGCTCTATTTAATGCAGCTCAGATGACAATTAGTAATAACTACTGCACAAATAGGTTTCGATTCTTGTCGTCGTTTGCTGCTTTTTCGTTTTGCGATGCAGGTTTTTGTTATAAGTTTTTTTTTGTAATGGGAATCAAGTTATTTCTTTTTTTTGTTTTGATTTGAATTGTTTTGATTTGCCCTCGGTTTTTACTAAATCTAAGTAGTTATTGGGTCCGCTCGAGACTTGCTGGTCGCATCAGATGAGTTTAGATCTGGAGCGGCCTTCTCTTAGAAAAATTTCAGATAAAGTAAACCGTCTGTTCGACCCGCTATTTTTATTGGCCGGATAGACGCGTGCAACTTCTTAGTCTAATACCAATTGTAATCCTACTCTTGCATTTCCCAGTCTCAATAGATCTAATATGTACTGGAATCCTTTCGAGGTTAGAGGAGAGATTTCACTACATTTCATCACATTTAATGTTTCCTCTGGCTGAAAATAAGTATAGTTTTGGCTTTAAAATTTGTCGTACGTTTTTTTAATGGATTGTTATTGGTTAGGTCTAAAGATATTCATTAATAAATATCTTGATAAAAAATAAGTACTTGTTTGGAACTGGTTCCACCCACCCCGGTTCGAGGAAATTTTTTAATCAGTAGTTTTGTTGTGAAGGATGGATGGAGTGTTTTCTAAAATCTTTGAGAGAAGTGTACATTGATTGTGTCAGTGAAATACATTTGATGAGATTGAGAGATTGTTGTAAACCCAAAAACGTTGTATTGAAGTTGCAAATTTGTGTTAATGAATCTTCAATTTCATAAATTAGAGCGAGAGTACGTGCATTCTTAGCTATTCTAAGACTGCTCGGATCAATTGTAACGCTGAGTGTTCATACTACCTTTCAATGTCTCTTAATGAAATTTTCCTACAACAAAAATTTCTCGTCGTGAAAGGTTTTGTTTAGCCTTTATGCTCTTTTTCTTGTCTGCAAAATTTTTACTCATAAAACTCTTGCTCACAACTTACCATTTTAGTAAGAATGGGCATGACAACAATCTAGTTCAATCTAAACGAATTTGATTCCCTGCATTAAAAAACCATTCGTTGAAAAATTACCAAATAAACTCTAAGAGCGATTTCGTGAGATGTAAGGTGTCATATAGTTTAAGAGTTCAAATTAATGGTGTTTACCTTCGTGTCTTTGGTGCGTGCGAAATGACACCAGGCAACACCAACGTGTTTTATATCAGATGTTTGTTCTTTATGATCTTGACTGAATTTAAAGCACCGGATATCAAGTTCTCACACGGGAAAGACGAAAAACCAAACATTTTCAATCATTTTAAGCTAAGGGGAAGTCTTGCCACATATTTTTACAAATGTTCGAAAGAATAATAATTTAATCTCGCCAAGTTTTCATTTGAACGCATAATTTTCTTCGTTTGAGAAAAAAAATTTTTCCTTAAAACCATTAAATTGATTTGTACGCTTGTTCTATCACACGCTAAACATGAAGTGATAGAGTTTTCGTCTCCTAACATAATAAAACCTTTCAAAGGATGAGTTCAAGAGCGACAAAAATATGTGATAGGCTCTTTTTCCTTCCACCCCTCGGCAAAATTTAAAAGTTTTTTTTCCTTTTGCTTTTTCCAATGATTACAGAAATTGGCATGCGCCCTAATTGAACTTTGACAACAAGTTTTATCTTCATACTTAATCTCGTAAATCCCATCTCGTCTACGAAACTGATGTTTATGTGTGGTGGACTTAAAAGGCAGAAAAGCCAATCTAGATAACATAAAACTTCAGCTCAAATGAAATATTTGAAATATCGTTTTTTTTCTGAAGAACTAAATGCATACTGATCACTTATATTCCGTCAAGTAAGAATTGGTCTTATTTTTCTGTTTTTCACTCTAAGTGGTAAAAGCAATTTGAAAGGATGTTTGTGAGCGAACTATGAGCCAAACTCTTCTTCGAATTATTTTAGACGAGAAAACGTAACCACTGAATTACAAACCTAAGCATAAATTTAAAATTATAACCAGAACATTTTAAGGTAAAAATGTTTTGAAAAATTGAAGACCTTCGCGGTTCTTGTCAATAAACTCGTGGAAAAAATTGCGTGGTATAGTCTAGTGAAACCAATAGATTTATTTTGGCCTAATCAACTTACTCAAATTGATTCTCAACGCTGATACTTCTACAGCAATTTTGAAAACTTTTGTATGAGATTTTAATTGTTTTGGTTGTTTGCTGCCAATCTATCACCAATCAAACCAAATGACAAAATGACCTTTGTGTCATTAGAGTATGATCTATAGCTTCTAGCTGCAACTTTTTTTGAATCATTTCAAGACAAAAAACAAAAAAGCTCCGTTAATTTCAAGCTAAGTGAAAGTTCTGCTCCGCCTTCCAAAAAAGAGCAGCAAAAAAAATACCTTGAAAAAATATAGCAAAAATTAATTTCCAGATGAATTGTTTAAAAAAGGTTTTTGTAAGCTTTGTATTGAAGATTGAGCCAAAAAAAGTGTCATCTTAAATCAAAATATCTTAAATCAAATTATCCGAATAACTAATTCAATAAAAAAAGTCACTGCTTTTAAGTGGATGAGTCATTCATGATTTTTGATAGTCGTGTAGAATGATCGAAAAGAACTCAGGATTGTTCATTTTTGCTGCATTTTCGAAAACTATAAACTTCTCTGAAAAGTTTTTGATTTGACTTCCGATTTAAAGCACTTGTGGCGAATAACTTTTATCATTCAATTAGACAGAGGTCACTTTCCAAAACAATTAAAAAAACTCAAATGTTGGAGCAGCTTTTAGAGATGGACCTTTTCTGCCGATTGAGACAGAAAATCAAACAAATTGTGGATTTTTTCTTCAGAAATAGAACAAAAAGAAGAAAACTGAAAAATGACGACATATCATGCCCTACGATCTAATTGGAAACAAAATATTTGTCCGAGCGAAATTTCTACATCAATCAACATTAGTATCATGAAAATACAACTGAAGCTCTAATGAAAACTGTAAAAAACGAACAAAGACACAATGGGTAGTTCCATTGCCAATAACTATTAAAATATTGTTGTCATTTAGACACCTTATCAATGAAATTTTTTACTATCATCGAGTACTTTTTTTATATTCTTGCGCTTTTTCGATGGTAACAAACTTTTTACGACTAGAGAAACGGATTTGCTTCAGTATGATGAATCATTTGTCAATTTTGATTTTTGGACTGCTTTTTAGGGTATCTTAAACAGTTTTTGCCAAATAAATTTATTTGAAGTAAAAAAAAACATGTTTTTTTGAAGAATTATTTTTTATACTCACGCAATGTCAAGTACTTCGCAACAAAAATAACATCTAGAAACGACTTATGTGCACCTAACAACATGCATAGTCCCATTTCGAGATGATGTTTGAGACAGACTAATTCGCCATTTAGTACAAAATGCGCCTCAAAATTGCCTGTATGAAAGACAATTGAAAATCAAGTAGTGAAATTTTGGGTTTGCAACAGCGTAACTCTGCAATCTGCAATTGAATCCTGAAATCTTTCATTTTAAAAGCAATTGAAAAAATTTTTCAAAATTTTGAAGTTACTTTACCTATGTCGACCACCACACCACAGGGACAAGTTGTTTATAATAGTATACTATTTTGGTTCAAATCTTTCTAGAAAAAAAGAATAATTTTTTTGCGGAACCCATTACCTCCATAAAATAAATGTTCTCTCAATGTTCCACAAAAAAGTTATCTAACAAACAGTTTACCTAACAGTTTGATATAAACAGGTTTTATGAAAAAAAAAATTGAAATCATGTTTTTTTGAGACGCTTTGGCAAACTTTCACACTTTTTCGACGAAAAACTTTTTTCTACCTGCTAAACAATATTCAAAAAAAGATATATATCAATGGGAATTCCACCCACTACCCTGTGTGGCTGCATACTTTTCAAAAAACCTCTTTTTATTTTGCCCCACTTGAAAAAAGTGTGTGTGGTCGGATTTTTGAACCATTGTTTTGGATTTCTTACATTTTCTCAAAAGAAAACCTCCAAAAGCTGACATTTTGAGTTCAATGGATAAAACAGGCTGAGAGAAGCTCCCCTGAATAAGCAGCTCTCAACTTTTTCCTACAAAAAATGTTATAGACCTCAGAAAAGTCAACCTCTGAACAGTTTTTTTAATTTTTTTTGACTTTTCTCGAATTCAGAATTATTTGAGATTTTGCTTTCAATGGGTAGAACAAGTTTCATAACGAGGTCAAACTGTGCACTGGATAGGAGCACAATTTTGTGTCTTTATAATCCTGGATTCCAGAGACAAGTCTTAAAATATGCTCCAAAATGTAGTGGGTTCCACAAACCAATTTTCAGTGGATTTCGCATACATATACCTGTAACGTAAATTATGTCGGCACTTTTGTTTTGTTGCGGATTCCGCAACAAGCAAATATAGCTAGTTGTTTTGGATTCCGCAACTGTATGTGGATTCCGCAAAATGTAAGTGGAATCCGCAAATGTAAGTGGAATCCGCAAAATTTGTATGCGTGATCCGCAAATGTAAGCGGATTCCGCAAATGTAAGCGGATTCCGCAAATATTAAGTGGTTTCCGCAGTTTTGTTTATTACTGAACTTGCATAAGAACAATTAAAAGCTAGAGGTGGAATATTTGATTTATTATTTATAGGAACGCGCAATTTGAACGCAAAAGGACTTATACATTTGTCAGCGAAATCCCCAAACCAATCATAAAAAAACATTAGTTAACTATGCGGATGTCAAATTTTTTGTTTTGGTTTCAAATGGTTTTGGAATGGCTACTCAGGGTTTGAAACGGCAGTTCATGTTTGAAATGGGGCAGTTAAGTGACTCATCGGTATATGAGATGGGATGGTTCAGTAGAAAGTAAATTATCTATTAGAAAAAAAATGTGAGTAAATCCGTTTTAGATTAAAAAAAATTAACAAAACTTGAAAAACTACAGCTAAAACAATTGGTTAATTGCAAAAAGAAAACTATGTTTCCGAAAATTTTGTCTTTACAAACTATATGTGAAAACATCTTAATTATTTTAATTGGATTATTTAATTGAAATGAACTGATTAATTTAAATGCGAGTTTACTTCATAAGTTTGTTCAATTTGTTCACATTGCAGGAATTGAGATTTGTGGGAGGAATCGGGATCGAAATTGGGTTACAGGAATTGGGATTGAAGTTTGGTTACAGGAATCGGGATCGAAGTTGGGTTACAGGAATTGAGATCGAAGTTGGTGACGAAATTGGTGAGATCGAAGTTGAGATCGAATTGAGACTGGTAGACGTCATGTATTGTTGGTGGACCGTTGTTGGTGAACACCTGTAGTAAATAAAAGATATCAATTAAAACGTTACCACAGATAAACATATATGTAAATCGAATCCGCAAACAAAACGCGGATTCCACTTACAATTTGCGTATTCCACTTTCAATTTGAGGATTCCACTTACAGTTGCGGATTTCGCAAATACTGTTGCAGATTCCTCAAATTCGTCTATTTTCGGAGCGATTTTCAGCGGTACAAGGATTTAGGTATTTGTTTGTGGAATCCAAAACAGCATAGAAGATCAAATGAAATCAGCAAAGTTGCGGATTCCGCGACAAATCTGATTTTGGCCTGTTGCAGAATCCGCTTACAAAGCAAAGAATGCACAGTTTGGCCTCGTAAGGATTGGAAAGCTCAACTGCAGAAGCAGTTGTGCCCAAAACTTTTATACGTATCAATTATTGACCCTGGAAACAGTCAGTTTTTTTACCGTTTTTTTGAAACTTTTTGACTTTTCTCGAAAAGTATCCTTCTGAGATTTTGGTTTTAATGGGCCAAACAAGTTGTGGAAAAACATCTTTTTTAAGCGTTTACAAACATATTTTTTTTACAAAAAAATATGACCCTCCGAAAATTTAAATTTTGATTTTTTTGATCGTTTACTGGATTTTTTTGACTTTTCTTGAAAATTACCCAAATCTAATGAGCACTAATTTTAATGAGCGCTAATTTTACCAAAATTAACATCCCGAATCTCAAATTTTAGTTTCAATTGGTAGAACAACTTGTGAAAAATTTCCTTGAACTGTTATGCCCTATTTTTTACACAACAAGATATGACCCTCAGAATTGTCAAAATTTTGATAATTATTTTTTTTGATTTTTTTGATTTTCTTGAAAACTGCCGAATCAAATCTGAAGTTTTTGATTTCAATCGAAATTATGGGTTGAGTAAAGTTCCGCTGATTTAGCGGCTTAGCCCAAATTTTTTATCCAGAAAAGTTATGACAGCTTCGAACATTTCGACTTTTCTCGAAAACTACCTCCCAAATCTGAGATTTTAAATTCAATAGGCAAAACGGGTTGTTATAAGCCCCTCTGCATAAGCGGTTTGGCCCATTAGATCTTGTAAAAAAAGTTATAAGCCTCGGGAAAATCAATTTTTTGGTTTGTTAACTGCTTTTGCGGTTTTTTCTACTTTTCAAGAAAACTACCATACCAAATCAGAGATTTTGGGTTCAATTAAAAAAGAAAAGATTGATCAAAGCTTCAATGGGAGAGCCCTTAGGTCCATATTTTCCAACACAAAAAGTTATGATCTTCAGAAAAGTCAATGTTTCGATTTCTTGTTTGTTTTTTGAAAATTTTTGACTTCTCCAAATCAACTCACTCTGATACCAGGAATTTAATCAACACAACAGCTTGTGGGAAGGCTCCGTGCCTAAAATAGTACGCCTTAAAAATTGTATAAAAAAATGATATCTCTGAGAAAATTCCACAATCACAAGAACTTTCACTCATATTGTAAATAAGGTTTGGGGTGAAGCCCAATTTTAAGGTTTTTCAAATTACCTACTTCACTCCGCATCAGTGCAACAAACTCGAAGTTCTTAAACATGTATCTCCAGCTTTAGCTGGGCCTTCAGTAGTTTATATACGCTCTGCATTCACTCACATAGACTCATAGGTGAATCAAATTGTCAAGTTCGCTAAATAGGGACTTGAAAAGATTAAAAAACAAACAGTCTGAGCCAAGGGCGGATCTAGGATTTTCTGGAAGGGAAAAAATTTCGAAAATTTTGTCGACCTTTTTAAGTTGCATTTGGCATGTGCTCCCATTCAAAACTAGGTTATGTTGGCGCTTAAAGTACCTTAAGAAAAAGTGTCTTTTTTATTAGTGTATAAACTAGTGTCAATTCAAAATAAGTATATATTGTATATATTGACCCCTAAGGCACCTTTAAAAAAATAAGGATTGATCGGCCGAAAAGGATTTCATAAAAGGTTACCAAAGAAGGGACACGAGGCAAACACAATCAACAAAATAAGCGAATAATAACAAAAGTTGGCCAAATGAATTGATCCCAGCCTATATAGAAAAAAAACAAGCGATGGTTAACAAAGCGTGTTAGTTTTTTTGGTGGTTTTCTTTTAATAGTTTTTTTTGGTAAACTGTCACACCCCTCCCCCAAACCCAGCATCCTGAATCTGCCCTGGTGTCAGCTATTATTTCAACATGCAAGAAAGTAACCAAATAATTGTACTTGATTCATTTTTTCCGGAAAAAGAGAATTTCGATTGCTAGACAAAGTTAAAAAAACTTATTTGAAATGGATGCGTAATCTGCAACAACGACGCCTCAGCACAACTACCATATCCTGCAAATACTGGAACAGAATATTTCTTGTTTGCCTCATAAACTTTTCTTGTTAGCCAATTTACGTACCTTCTTGTTAGCCAATTTACGTACCCACTACTTTAAGGACATTGTAAAAACAACCTCTCTTACAAAATACTTTTAAAAACTAGATCGAGACACCATTGCATTTTTGTATAGACCTAAAAATTAATGAAAAAAAAAAACAGTTTGCGAAAAAATAAACCTCATTTTTATAGTCTGACATAAATTTCCGATGATGCTTTTTTTCATAACATACATCTCACTTCTTTTAATTATATTTTGCGGTTGCAACACTCAAGAACAAAACCAAAAAATTAAGGTCAAGATATTCTTTTTTTGCAGAAAATCTGATTAACTTAGATAAAATTTCTTCCATTAAAATGGTAAAGAAGCTGTCTTAAATTAGTTTAAAGAAACAAAAACCATCGAAAAATTGAGAATTTTCTTCATGAAAGGTTTTTTTTTCAAATGAAAACACTAGTGAAAACTGAACAGCCAAAAGGGCATAATAACAAAATAAAACTTTTGGAAAACTTTTTTTAACCTCTAAAACAAACCAAAGCAAACATCTGCAAACTGACGACAGAAAAATTGAAAGCGTTCCAAAACAGCTTAGGATAAAACAAACGCTACTAATCAAATCAAAATAAATAAAAAGCATAAAAATAATTAAGAAAAAGCATAAACAAAATTAAATAAAAAGGATAAAAATTTGATACTTTAATAAAACTTTCTGAAATCAACCTGTGCATGTTGCTAAAAAATCAAATCCTTTCAAAATTAAGGACGCCAAACAAGCCTCAGCGACAAGAAAAGTCGAGGTTTGAATTTTTGCGAACAATGGATAACCTTAATTCGAATAAAAGAAACCAATACAAAACTCCGATGTGCCTTTCCAAAAAATCAGCTATCAAAAAAATTCTAATGATTAATCGGGTTGGCTTCGCAGGGATAGCCATCGCTAGTTAAGCATTATGCCATGCATCTTTCATGAAATCTCAAAAACGGCTGGAATGCATCGATGAGTTATCAAAAGTTGCAGAAAGTGAACCCAAAGCTGCACTGGTTGGTTTCACGAGATCGTTGCAACATGAATAGAAAAGTGTTCACAGAGTAGTAAAGATATATTAGAACTGTTTACTCCTCGTAAAAAACTTTCGGAAGAATTATTTTTGCCAAATCTCCTGGGACTCTTTAGTATCACACATACACATGGATCGCAATTTTTTTTTCCACAAAAACGAGGAGGTTTGGGAGTGCGGAATCCACTTGAAAGAGCCATCTACGTTTTTTCTACTTCGCAAGAAGCAGCATCTTGTCTTGTAAAATCTATTTCAAACCTTGATCAACACGAGCACAAATCGAAATTGAACGAAGCAAGGAGAAACCATGAGGACCAACAGGATGATTCGGATAGAAAGAAACTGCGAAAAGTGCATGCTGTTTTGCAAGCTGATCAAAGCGTGCAGTGGAGAAGTATAAAAAACTGCTGTTCTCTGTGGTTAACTTCATTGCCGCCGTCAAAAGATAATTTTGAACTTTCTAAGACTGAGTTCACAGATGCTAGATCGAGATAAAAACCAACACCATTGCATTTTGTTATAGACCTAAAAGTTAATAAAAAACAACAGTTTGCGAAAAAATAAACCTCATTTTTATAGTCTGACATAAATTTCCGATGATGCTTTTTCTCATAATATACATACATCTCACTTCTTTTAATTATATTTTGCGGTTGCAACACTCAAGAACAAAACCAAAAAATTAAGGTCAAGATATTCTTTTTTTGCAGAAAATCTGATTAACTTAGATAAAATTTCTTCCATTAAAATGGTAAAGAAGCTGTCTTAAATTAGTTTGAAGAAACAAAAACCATCGTAAAATTAAAATTGAGAATCTTCTTCATGAAAGGTTTTTTTTCAAAGAAAACACTAGTGAAAACTGAACAGCCAAAAGGGCATAATAACAAAATATAACTTTTGGAAAACTTATTTTAACCTCTAAAACTAACCAAAGCAAACATCTGCAAACTGACGACAGAAAAATTGAAAGCGTTCCGAAACAGCTTAGGACAAAACAAACGCTACTAACTCTTAGAAGTTGCTCAATTAGAAAAAAAATTAAAATTAATTTCAGAATTTTCCATAAAATTTTATCTGTGTATTTTTAAAACTATTTGAAAATTGGTCAATCAAAAACAGGCGATATGATATACTCATAAAAAAACAATTGACGCCCTCCCCACCACCAACCAAAGAAAACTATTGAAACAAAAAAAATTAAATAAAAAGGATAAAAATTTGATACTTTAATAAAACTTTCTGAAATCAACCTGTGCATGTTGCAAAAAAATCAAATCCTTTCAAAATTAAGGACGCCAAACAAGCCTCAGCGACACGAAAAGTCGAGGTTTGAATTTTTGCGAACAATGGGATAACCTTAATTCGAATAAAAGAAACCAATACAAAACTCCGATGTGCCTTTCCAAAAAATCAGCTATCGAAAAAACTCTAATGATTAATCGGGTTGGCTTCGCAGGGATAGCCATCGCTAGTTAAGCATTATGCCATGCATCTTTCATGAAATCTCAAAAACGGCTGGAATGCATCGATGAGTTATCAAAAGTTGCAGAAAGTGAACCCAAAGCTGCACTGGTTGGTTTCACGAGATCGTTGCAACATGAATAGAAAATTGTTCACAGAGTAGTAAAGATATATTAGAACTGTTTACTCCTCATAAAAAATTTTCGGAAGAATTATTTTTGCCAAATCTCCTGGGACTCTTTAGTATCACACAAACACATGGATCGCAATCTTTTTTTTCCACAAAAACGAGGCGGTTTGGGAGTGCGGAATCCACTTGAAAGAGCCATCTACGTTTTTTCTACTTCGCAAGAAGCAGCATCTTGTCTTGTAAATTCAATTTCAAACCTTGATCAAACATTGGCTGCAGATTTTATGGCTCGTGGTGTTTGAGACAGGCAGTCAACGGCGCCATTTTTGTATTCGTTTCACAGAAACAGACGCTCCGTTTTGCCTTAAAGACGAGCACAAATCGAAATTGAACGAAGCAAGGAGAAACCATGAGGACCAACAGGATGAATTGGATAGAAAGAAACTGCGAAAAGTGCATGCTGTTTTGCAAGCTGATCAAAGCGTGCAGTGGAGAAGTATAAAAAACTGCTGTTCTCTGTGGTTAACTTCATTGCCGCCGTCAAAAGATAATTTTGAACTTTCTAAGACTGAGTGAGACATGAAAAAACATCTATCGAAAGTATACTCCAATTGTGATGGTATTCAACAAGAGTTCGACCACAACACGCTCTGTCTTGAAAATAAGATGAATTGGTGACATTAAGCCATTACGAAGTTCGTGATGAAATACGAGATCTGTCTTCCATGCTCTGGAAAAATGTGAAACGGGAACCGATGATCAGAAACGCAGATGGTGAATATGGTGCCCTAACATTAGCTGCAGATTTTATGGCTCGTGTTGTTTGAGACAGGCAGTCAACGGCGCCATTTTTGTATTCGTTTCACAGAAACAGACGCTCCGTTTTGCCTGAATTATTTGTAACCCGATGAGTATTTTGCATTCTGTCGAGGAAAAAAAACGAAAAGTTACCAGCTTGCGAGCATGGGCATATTTCATTCAATCAACTAGTGTTGGGTTTGTTGTAGCAAGTTTATGTGCTGGGTTTGGTTTATAATTTTTTGTTGCCATTAAGAGAGCAACCAATATATGCATTATAGGTACACGGACTAAATGGCGGGCACTGGGAGGAGAAGATGGCATCATCAATGGCTTGGCAGCTTAGTAGTTTGAGAAAAACAGAGATATGAAGAAAATTATTCGCCCTTGATTATGCCTGACGCTGCTATTAAACCTTCCCCAGAACAACTATATTTGTTGATATTGATCAAATGATACGTAACTCTTACATAAAAAAGAATTCTTGCTGAAAAAGAACTGATCATGGATAAAATTGATGACACATCTATGAATTCCAAAAATAGTGATGAACCTATCATAACTCAGCACTGATTTTTGCAATAATTTTCCTCCCTTTGATTTGTTTGCAATGAATTTCCTATGATCAAAGCCTGAAACAGCGATAATGTTTTAGGTAATTTGCAGCACTGAACCTGGCAATTTCATAGTGTTGAAGGCTGTTCCAAAAATTGTGTCGTTTCAGAGATAACTAATCGCTAAATCTGGAAGTGATCAATGTTCCAGAGGAAATTCAGCGCTGACTCAGAGATGATCGAGCGCTTAAGTAAAGCTTGCATTTTCAACGCTGATTTATCTAAGTTTTAGTTCTGCTGATGGATAAGTTGACGCTGATCATAATCCGAAACAGAGATGGCTACAACATTTGCTCCAGACCGAGTACGACTATGAAGTTGAATAGTTTTGCGGGAAAATTGAATACATCGTTTTTAAAAAGTGTGTTCATTTGGTAACAAAAGATCATGCCTAAAATTCCAATTCCGATTTCTATACTCCTCCTATTTATCACGTTTAAAGTTTGTTTAACTCCATCATTTGATATGGACTTCAATACGTTGAGTTTGCCAAATTATATCCACCAATTTTCTAACATTGATCTAAAATTTTACGCGCGGATTAATAAATCTGGATCATTAACTGTTACTGTTTGAGCTGATTGATCCAATAAATTCAATAATTTGAGCTAACCACAAGCGGTAGAAAATTTACAATGCTTAGAAATGAGTGCTTTTTGGTAATCCAAATCAAAGTGAGATTATTTAAACTTTTCCATCAGATAAAATTTAAAAAGCGAACAAAATGTGAGAAAAAAAACATGCTGTTCACAAACGGTTGTGAACAATCATTTAAGTACTGACTTGACAAAGTGGCCCAGATAATTTTGTTATATGAAAACTATTGCTAGCGACTGACAAACTGAGTACAAGGAAGTTTTTACCCGAAAATAACCGAAAAAAACACAAGAAAGAATTTGAACAGAACGGTGTTTAATCAAAAAGTTGAGATGGACGCAACTGAAAATTGAAAATTACTGCTTACAAATTCTGATGCATCTAAAAAATCAATACAAAAAACTTTTGGAACATTTCACAGAAACAGACGCTCCGTTTTGCCTGAATTATTTGTAACCCGATGAGTATTTTGCATTTTGTCGTGGAAAAAAAACGAAAAGTTACCAGCTTGCGAGCATGGGCATATTTCATTCAATCAACTAGTGTTGGGTTTGTTGTAGCAAGTTTATGTGCTGGGTTTGGTTTATAATTTTTTGTTGCCATTAAGAGAGCAACCAATATATGCATTATAGGTACACGGACTAAATGGCGGGCACTGGGAGGAGAAGATGGCATCATCAATGGCTTGGCAGCTTAGTAGTTTGAGAAAAACAGAGATATGAAGAAAATTATTCGCCCTTGATTATGCCTGACGCTGCTATTAAACCTTCCCCAGAACAACTATATTTGTTGATATTGATCAAATGATACGTAACTCTTACATAAAAAAGAATATGATTATATAAGAAGAGAAAACAGGCGATATGATATACTCATAAAAAAAGAATTGACGCCCTCCCCACCACCAACCAAAGAAAACTATTGAAACAATTTTCAAATTCAATTTGCAGAAAAAAAATTAATTAAAAAAAGATAAAAGTTTGATACTTTAATAAAACATTCTGAAATCAACCTGAGCATGTTGCTAAAAAATCAAATCTTTTCAAAATTAAGGACGCCAAACAAGCCTCAGCGACAAAAAAAGTCGAGGTTTGAATTTTTGCGAACAATGGATAACCTTAATTCGAATAAAAGAAACCAATACAAAACTCCGATGTGCCTTTCCAAAAAATCAGCTATCGAAAAAATTCTAATGATTAATCGGGTTGGCTTCGCAGGGATAGCCATCGCTAGTTAAGCATTATGCCATGCATCTTTCATGAAATCTCAAAAACGGCTGGAATGCATCGATGAGTTATCAAAAGTTGCAGAAAGTGAACCCAAAGCTGCACTGGTTGGTTTCACGAGATCGTTGCAACATGAATAGAAAATTGTTCACAGAGTAGTAAAGATATATTAGAACTGTTTACTCCTCGTAAAAAACTTTCGGAAGAATTATTTTTGCCAAATCTCCTGGGACTCTTTAGTATCACACATACACATGGATCGCATTTTTTTTCCACAAAAACGAGGAGGTTTGGGAGTGCGGAATCCACTTGAAAGAGCCATCTACGTTTTTTCTACTTCGCAAGAAGCAGCATCTTGTCTTGTAAAATCTATTTCAAACCTTGATCAACACGAGCACAAATCGAAATTGAACGAAGCATGGAGAAACCATGAGGACCAACAGGATGATTCGGATAGAAAGAAACTGCGAAAAGTGCATGCTGTTTTGCAAGCTGATCAAAGCGTGCAGTGGAGAAGTATAAAAAACTGCTGTTCTCTGTGGTTAACTTCATTGCCGCCGTCAAAAGATAATTTTGAACTTTCTAAGACTGAGTTCACAGATGCTAGATCGAGATAAAAACCAACACCATTGCATTTTGTTATAGACCTATAAGTTAATAAAAAACAACAGTTTGCGAAAAAATAAACCTCATTTTTATAGTCTGACATAAATTTCCGATGATGCTTTTTCTCATAATCTACATACATCTCACTTCTTTTAATTATATTTTGCGGTTGCAACACTCAAGAACAAAACCAAAAAATTAAGGTCAAGATATTCTTTTTTTGCAGAAAATCTGATTAACTTAGATAAAATTTCTTCCATTAAAATGGTAAAGAAGCTGTCTTAAATTAGTTTGAAGAAACAAAAACCATCGTAAAATTAAAATTGAGAATCTTCTTCATGAAAGGTTTTTTTTCAAAGAAAACACTAGTGAAAACTGAACAGCCAAAAGGGCATAATAACAAAATATAACTTTTGGAAAACTTATTTTAACCTCTAAAACTAACCAAAGCAAACATCTGCAAACTGACGACAGAAAAATTGAAAGCGTTCCGAAACAGCTTAGGACAAAACAAACGCTACTAACTCTTAGAAGTTGCTCAATTAGAAAAAAAATTAAAATTAATTTCAGAATTTTCCATAAAATTATATCTGTGTATTTTTAAAACTATTTGAAAATTGGTCAATCAAAAACAGGCGATATGATATACTCATAAAAAAAACAATTGACGCCCTCCCCACCACCAACCAAAGAAAACTATTGAAACAATTTTCAATTTCAATTTGCAGAAAAAAAATTAAATAAAAAGGATAAAAATTTGATACTTTAATAAAACTTTCTGAAATCAACCTGTGCATGTTGCTAAAAAATCAAATCCTTTCAAAATTAAGGACGCCAAACAAGCCTCAGCGACAAGAAAAGTCGAGGTTTGAATTTTTGCGAACAATGGGATAACCTTAATTCGAATAAAAGAAACCAATACAAAACTCCGATGTGCCTTTCCAAAAAATCAGCTATCGAAAAAACTCTAATGAATAATCGGGTTGGCTTCGCAGGGATAGCCATCGCTAGTTAAGCATTATGCCATGCATTTTTCATGAAATCTCAAAAACGGCTGGAATGCATCGATGAGTTATCAAAAGTTGCAGAAAGTGAACCCAAAGCTGCACTGGTTGGTTTCACGAGATCGTTGCAACATGAATAGAAAATTGTTCACAGAGTAGTAAAGATATATTAGAACTGTTTACTCCTCATAAAAAACTTTCGGAAGAATTATTTTTGCCAAATCTCCTGGGACTCTTTAGTATCACACAAACACATGGATCGCAATCTTTTTTTTCCACAAAAACGAGGAGGTTTGGTAGTGCGGAATCCACTTGAAAGAGCCATCTACGTTTTTTCTACTTCGCAAGAAGCAGCATCTTGTCTTGTAAATTCAATTTCAAACCTTGATCAAACATTGGCTGCAGATTTTATGGCTCGTGGTGTTTGAGACAGGCAGTCAACGGCGCCATTTTTGTATTCGTTTCACAGAAACAGATGCTCCGTTTTGCCTTAAAGACGAGCACAAATCGAAATTGAACGAAGCAAGGAGAAACCATGAGGACCAACAGGATGAATTGGATAGAAAGAAACTGCGAAAAGTGCATGCTGTTTTGCAAGCTGATCAAAGCGTGCAGTGGAGAAGTATAAAAAACTGCTGTTCTCTGTGGTTAACTTCATTGCCGCCGTCAAAAGATAATTTTGAACTTTCTAAGACTGAGTGAGACATGAAAAAACATCTATCGAAAGTATACTCCAATTGTGATGGTATTCAACAAGAGTTCGACCACAACACGCTCTGTCTTGAAAATAAGATGAATTGGTGACATTAAGCCATTACGAAGTTCGTGATGAAATACGAGATCTGTCTTCCATGCTCTGGAAAAATGTGAAACGGGAACCGATGATCAGAAACGCAGATGGTGAATATGGTGCCCTAACATTAGCTGCAGATTTTATGGCTCGTGTTGTTTGAGACAGGCAGTCAACGGCGCCATTTTTGTATTCGTTTCACAGAAACAGACGCTCCGTTTTGCCTGAATTATTTGTAACCCGATGAGTATTTTGCATTCTGTCGAGGAAAAAAAACGAAAAGTTACCAGCTTGCGAGCATGGGCATATTTCATTCAATCAACTAGTGTTGGGTTTGTTGTAGCAAGTTTATGTGCTGGGTTTGGTTTATAATTTTTTGTTGCCATTAAGAGAGCAACCAATATATGCATTATAGGTACACGGACTAAATGGCGCGCACTGGGAGGAGAAGATGGCATCATCAATGGCTTGGCAGCTTAGTAGTTTGAGAAAAACAGAGATATGAAGAAAATTATTCGCCCTTGATTATGCCTGACGCTGCTATTAAACCTTCCCCAGAACAACTATATTTGTTGATATTGATCAAATGATACGTAACTCTTACATAAAAAAGAATTCTTGCTGAAAAAGAACTGATCATGGATAAAATTGATGACACATCTATGAATTCCAAAAATAGTGATGAACCTATCATAACTCAGCACTGATTTTTGCAATAATTTTCCTCACTTTGATTTGTTTGCAATGAATTTCCTATGATCAAAGCCTGAAACAGCGATAATGTTTTAGGTAATTTGCAGCACTGAACCTGGCAATTTCATAGTGTTGAAGGCTGTTCCAAAAATTGTGTCGTTTCAGAGATAACTAATCGCTAAATCTGGAAGTGATCAATGTTCCAGAGGAAATTCAGAGCTGACTCAGAGATGATCGAGCGCTTAAGTAAAGCTTGCATTTTCAACGCTGATTTATCTAAGTTTTAGTTCTGCTGATGGATAAGTTGACGCTGATCATAATCCGAAACAGAGATGGCTACAACATTTGCTCCAGACCGAGTACGACTATGAAGTTGAATAGTTTTGCGGGAAAATTGAATACATCGTTTTTAAAAAGTGTGTTCATTTGGTAACAAAAGATCATGCCTAAAATTCCAATTCCGATTTCTATACTCCTCCTATTTATCACGTTTAAAGTTTGCTTAACTCCATCATTTGATATGGACTTCAATACGTTGAGTTTGCCAAATTATATCCACCAATTTTCTAACATTGATCTAAAATTTTACGCGTGGATTAAAAAATCTGGATCATTAACTGTTACTGTTTGAACTGATTGATCCAACAATTTCAATAATTTGAGCTAACCACGAGCGGTAGAAAGTTAACAATGCTTAGAATCCAAATCAAAGTGAGATTATTTAAACTTTTCCATCAGATAAAATTTAAAAAACGAACAAAATGTGAGGAAAAAAAACATGCTTTTCACAAACTGTTATGAATAATCATTTAAGTACTGACTTAACAAAGTGGCCCAGATAAATTTGTTTTATGAAAACTATTGCTAGCGACTGACAAACTGAGTACAAGGAAGTTTATTACCCGAAAGTAACCGAAAAAAAATACAAGAAAGAACTTGAACAGAACGGTGTTTAATCAAAAAGTTGAGATGAACGCAACTGAAAACTGAAAATTACTGCTTAGAAATCTGATGCATCTAAAAAATCAATACAAAACATTTTCGGAACATTTCAAGTTTCTCAAAATTCTGGGGAGTTTATGGAAGAAAAGACTAGAGAAAAAATATCAAGCTTTTATTTTTTATGTAGGTCCTAAGAGGAAAAATTAACGAAAAACATTAAAATTTATCAATGTTCTTAAGCTCCGAAACTCACATACTTACTCACATACTGTCATTTCAGACTCAAAAATAGAGCCAGTTTTAATCAAGGCTGCCAATTAACCTCCTGATATTAAAACTTTTGATTAAGAAAACGGAAAAAATATATATAAACAATAAAAAAAATGAAAGACTATCTTCTTAGTTTTTTTGTTTTCGTTTCAATTTTTATTTCTTATAATAACATTGTATCTGCGTATATATCTTGTTTTCTTGAAATATTTTCATTTTTTCTAACTTTAGCATATGTTTCCGGTATGGTAGCAGTTTTGATAGAGCCACAGTTTGGGCCCCAAATGATATAATTTGCCGCTAATATTTTGGTAGGACGTCCTTTGTGATGTTGATTATAATAAACTGACCAATTTGGCAATTTTCAGAAGCCCGTAACTTCAAAATTAAAGAATACACGAAACATACGGAGTGTTTTTCATAGTATGCTTTCATCTCCAGACCAACTCTGATCTTTTTATAGAAATGTAAAACATATATATCATTCAAAATGTATCGATGTTTTGAGTTGAAGTTGAACAAGACTGCTCCTATGATGGCAAAGCCCTGAATGTTCTGCTTAAAAATTAATAGCGCGAAATATATCGCACGTTAATTGTCCCAAATTGGCCAAAATGGCAAACATAAAACCCCCATAACTTTACAAAAAATGATCTTTTCCGTCATAAATGGCAAGTCAAAAAGTCAAAATTTGTCTGAAGAAAAAAACGCACCCCGAGCACAAATGTTCAGTTACTTTCGTAATTTTCTGTGATCTTGCCAATTTGGCCAATGCAGGTTGATTAACGCGTTATATCCCTGCTAATCCCATGCCTAAGCAGTTCATAGAAAACGCGATTGATACATTTTAATTGAATGAAAAAGATAAACATCATAATTTTTCATGATGTTTTTAGGAGCGATTAAAAAGATATTAAAATTTTATTACATTCAATGGCTATTTTTTTTCATCCAAGGAAACATAAACATTTGCTTTTAGTTTGTATTTGGAGGAAGTGCAAAATAGTTATGCTTGGATTACTTATTTTAATTGTACCTCTTTATATATATTTTGTAATTTTTCACATGTGAATTTTTTCAGTAAATTTAGGCGATTTCAAGTTTGCTAACTTTGACAAATTTGGGATAAGAACACGCTTTATATTACGTTCTTATAACACGTGTAAGCAGTTTGTTCTATCCCCAGGTTGACCTACATAGACCAAAGTGCTAATCATACAACTCCATAAACTCAGTCTATGAAAAAATACTAATCATACAAATTTCATACTTTTCATGCTAAAATTTCATGCTAAAATGGTGTCATCGAAATTCGGAAGAACTGTTTTCTTGTTTTGGCATAAAATTCCGTGTATTGTACCAAAAGAAAAGTTTATGTCAAAAAAATGCTAATCATACAATTTCAAAATTTGGAAACTTTATGAATAGCGTTTTTTTGATGGCGACAACAAACATTTTTTCAAGTAATTTTGAAACTGCTCCAAAAATTTTTTTAGTTTTTTAACCGCAAATCGAATTTTGTACCCAAACAAACTTTTTCAAAAAAAAAAGTTTTCAAACTTTTTCAAAAAAATTTTTTGCATGAAAACTTTTTTTTGTGTGCATAACGTAGTCCTGGACACACTAATATCGTGTTTTTTCCTTTTTGCCTAATAACTTTTTTTAAAAAAAATGATATTTGCTTTGTATGGCATGTTTATGTATGACTTGATCAACGTCTGGTAATTTAAAAAAAAAACTTTAAAAAAAATCATCATTGAAAACTTTTGCCAACATTTAAAAGTTTGCTAATTTCTTCATATTAGCTGAAAAAGACAAAATCAAGACATTTCAGGCCGCTAACAATACAGTTTCAATGCGAGACGATTAAACTTTTAGTCACTTAAGATCGGTTACAAACACAACCAAAACATTTGAGAAATTAAAATGAAAAAACTTAATATTTTTTGTTTATGGAAAAATGCTAGTCATGCAATTTCCATATATGAAAAATTACTAATCATAGACCTTTCATGCAACTTTCTGTACTTATGGAATTGCATAAAAAGTGTATGACTACCATTTTTCCATATATGAAAAATGAATGACTAGCATTTTTGGTCAACCCGGGTCTTTCAGAATTTAATTAAGGCAACTGTCCTTAACATAGAACGAGACACAGAGAAAAGTATAATTTCCACATTTTGTGGTGACAAAATAAAAATTTCATTTTTTTCATTTTATCGTTTATCAAACAAAAATTTTATCATCGGCTTGTAAGGGCAGTCGGAACATTCAGGGCTTTGCTCTAATACAAGCAGTCTTGTGTATTCTGTAAACTCTTCATCATAGCATTACAAAAAAGTACTATCAAAAAATTTTTCAAAATTTTTGCAAGTAGCAGTCCTCAAGATGCGATTATAATTCATTTTTGAGGGGTATTCCAGATGCTCAAAACAAAACTATAGAAAAAGAATGTCTAAATTTCATGCCGATAAGGTTTTCTTGAAACTAATTTTTATCAATTTAGCCTTAATTTTCAGTGTTCTTCATACAGCGCTGAATTGAATTAACCGGACAAAACGCGTTAAACTTCAAATTTAAAACGCGATTTTCTCAAATTGGGTTGAGTTTGGGTCAAAACTTATGAAAACAAAACTTGCTTAAAATTCAGCAGAATTAATTTGGTGTAATTTGTTTTACGAAATTCGGGCCCAAAAATTTACCCCAAAAATCAGTCATTTTGGTTGTTCTTAGTTAATCAAAAATTACGCCAAAAATACCCGGTCGATCACAAACATAATTATATCAAAGTGAGCCCCTTACATAGATCAACAAACTTTAAGAAGGTTATATTCTCCAAAACATTGTTAAGTTAATTTACTTTTGTTTGATAGACAAAAAGGTCGTTTTTACTATATAAATTACCAATTTTTTTTAAAAAAAACAATTCTTAAACGGTTTGCATTTTTTTTGGAGAATATAACTTTTTCACTTTGATATAATTATGTTTGTGATCGACCGGGTATTTTCGGCGCAATTGTTGATTAACTTAGAAAAGCCAAAATTACCAATTTTTGGGGTGAATTTTGGGCCAAAATTTTGCAAAACAAGTAACATCATAATAATTCTGCTGAAATTTTAAGCAAGTTTTGTTTTCATAAGTTTTCACCTAACTCAACCCGATTTGAGGAAAACGCGTTTTAAATTTCAGGTTTAACGCGTTTTGTCCGGTTAATTTAAATCAGCACTGTAATAGCCAATGGCTTTTTTGTTCCCACTTTCCATACGAAAGTAACGGAATATTTGTGCTCAGGTGGGTTTTTTTTCTTGAGACAATTTCGACTTTTTAACAAGCCATTTTTTGTTGGATTTTTTTTAATCACTCAAAAGGTATTGTTGTCCTGAGCCTAAATTTGAAACGATATTTGACCTGTGATCATTTTTCAAAACGTTATGGGGGTTTAAAGATTGCTATTTTGGCCAGTTTGGGACAATTAACGCGCGATATATTTTGCGCTATTAACGCGTAATCGGAGATTTAATCTGTCTTAGAATTAGTTCCAAATTGGTTGAAAGAAGCTTATTCGCCAGAATTAATTAGTTACAAGGAGAGAAATCTATTCTTTTGTAGTTTATATAGCGCGTGGGGGATGACTTTCATAGAAAATAATCAACAAAAAAAAATCTTTTTTTATTACATTCAATTTGTTAATGATATTTATGTTATTACGGCTCCATAAACCTTAAAAGGCAGTCGAAACATTCAGGGCTTCGCCCTGATACGAGCAGTTTTCTTTTCTTTTATTTTCATCCCTTTTGCAAATTATTAACTCTGCATTTGCTCTCAAACAATTGAGACAAGTTGTTCCGCATTAATACGGGGCAACTGTCAATTTTTTGTAGAAAACTAATAATGTTTATAATTTCATCTTGTTTCTGGATTTTCAGGCATTCTCAAGTGATCGCGATTTTCTCATCGGGAGCGTCATCTTCAAATGCATCATGAAGCGGTTTTGAAAATTTTTTCAGCGGGTTTCGCCTGAAACTTTTAGCTGAAAATTAGCAAAGATATTTTTCTATTCTCGGTTTTCATTTTATAAATTATAGCACGATGACTTTTGTGTTTATTATATCAGTTCAAGTGACCCCATCAGGTTTTTAAGTCAGGTTGTGATCCATTCCGAAACTGACTTCTGATTTTTGATTTGTTCAGTTCCGCGTTTCTTTCCCACTTTTTAGATAATAGCTTTTTGATAATTTGAGTTTTATTCGCAAAAAATATTTATATATCGAAAATGCTGTCGAGTTTTATATTTTTGATATCGGTCTTTTGCTATTTCATGGAGAATTCTCAAGGTATTAGCATTTTTTCAAATTTTGTAACAAATTGCTTTTGAGGCAGATATTTCCGAGTTTTTCAAAAATATACTTCTCAAATTCATCAGAATCTGTTGTTACTTAATATAGTTTTCCATTGTTTAAAGCTAACAAAATTAAAAACGCTAAGAAAAATATATTCTTGTTTTAGTGAACACAGCAAGCGTTGAACGGGCACTGAAGAAAGAATTGAAGCGAGAGGTTAACCCTATCAAACGAGGTAACTTTTGTTTTTTCTGTTGATTAGTTCAAAAAAACCTTAAGCTGTCTTTTCAGATAAATTTTTCTCGATTCAAACAACAAAATTTTTGTCGGAAACTTTTCTTTTGGACAAATCTGCTCAATTAATTCATTGAAGATAGTGTTAGAACATCTCTTTTACAAGAAATTGTTTAAAGTACATTTTTATGTTACATTTTTATAAAGATAGTCAATGGCGTCATTTGGGCCGTTGTATAAATGCGGAGATGTTGTTTCAGAAAACGAACAAGCTAACGAATTGGAACGCATCAACCGCGACTGGCAAAATCCCAGTACTTGGCGAGAGCGTAAGTATATAAAAATATAACATCAAAATTATCACTTCTCTGTTGTGCACTCAACTTTGGACATATTTGTTATAAATAGAACTTGAGCCCAAGTTGGCTCGAATACATGGTATAATTTTTTTAAAAAAGCTTGGATTGCAACATCAAAACAAACATGAAACTGCTTTTGGCTCTTTTCCACTCCCTCTCCCACCTTTCATTTCATTTTCAGCTCTATGAACCCCCCCCCCCCCCCCCCCAACTTATTTGAAGGTCAGTTTTGTAAAACTATATCAGCATTGCCATAATGCCTAGAGTTTTTGCTATTTTTAAATAAATTAATAATTGTGAAAGGATTTAAATCTCAATTTTCGCATCGCAGCATCACGCAATTAGTCATAACAAACTGCTCCTATCAGGGCGGAACCCTAAACGTTCGGACTGCTTCCGAAGGTCTATGGTTTTCAATTGAGAAAATTTGAGAACTCTTCAATAAAAACTAAGAAGATTAATTGGAATTTTTGTTGTTCAATATCATCACCCCACCCGATACAATAACTACAAAATGATTCTTTTTGCGTTTTCTCCGACCTTTCACAATTTTTATACTTAATTTCAGTGTTATTTTGGCTGCACGCATAGTATTACAAAATGTACAAAATGAGGTAGAAGAACAAATCTGTTCATAATTATTAGTTTTTTCTCCATAACGAACGTCCTAGCATTATGATAAACTCAAAGCTGAAAAAAATGGTTTTGCTCACGGCAAATTCTAATTTGACTAAAAAGCATGACTCAACCCATATTACAACAATTTCTAAGACAAAATACATTTCGGTTACGCTTTGATACACTAGTGGACAACACTAAGTACAAATTCAGTGTTCAAAACCTCTAAAAAACCTGTTTTCAAGGTCCATTTTTGACAATACTTCCTTCGAAATTCAGTCAAATTTTTACATAAATCTAGAGCAAATAATCAGAGGTATCCTCTATGAAATTATCAATATTTGGATTCAATGACTAATTCAATGTATTCCGCGA